>NC_069504.1:609696687-609834187 GCF_027579735.1 Bombina bombina | reverse complement strand
TCAGGGGGTCTGATGTTTCAGGTGGGAGGCTAAGCTCTACACTAAAGCTAAAATTAACCCTGCAAGCTCCCTACAAGCTACCTAATTAACCCCTTCACTGCTAGCCATAATACGTGTGATGCGCATTTAGCGGCCTAAGTACCAAAAAGCAACGCCAAAGCCATATATGTCTGCTATTTCTGAACAAAGGGGATCACAGAGAAAAATTTACAACCATTTATGCCATAATTGCACAAGCTGTTTGTAAATAATTTCAGTGAGAAACAAAAAGTTTGTGAAAAAGGGAACTTTTTTTTTTATTTGATCGCATTTGGCGGTGAAATGGTGGCATGAAATATACCAAAATGTGCCTAGATCAATACTTTGGGTTGTCTGCTACACTAGACTAAAGCTAAAATTAACCCTACAAGCTCCCTACAAGCTCCCTAATTAACCCCTGCACTGCTGGGCATAATACACGTGTGGTGCGCAGCGGCATTTAGCGGCCTTCTAATTACCAAAAAGCAATGCCAAAGCCATATATGTCTGCTATTTCTGAACAAAGGGGATCCCAGAGAAAAATTTACAACCATTTGTGCCATAATTGCACATGCTGTTTGTAAATAATTTCAGTGAGAAACCGAAAGTTTGTGAAAAAGTGAACGATTTTTTGTATTTGATCGCATTTGGCGGTGAAATGGTGGCATGAAATATACCAAAATTGGTCTAGATCAATACTTTGGGATGTCTTCTAAAAAAAAATATATACATGTCAAGGGATATTCAGGGATTCCTGAAAGATATCAGTGTCCCAATGTAACTAGCGCTAATCTTGAATAAAATGGTTTGGAAATAGCAAAGTGCTACTTGTATTTATGGCCCTATAACTTGCAAAAAAAGCAAAGAACATGTAAACATTGGGTATTTCTAAACTCAGGACAAAATTTAGAAAATATTTAGCATGGGTGTTTTTTGGTGGTTGTAGATGTGTAACAGATTTTGAGGGTCAAAGTTAGAAAAAGTGTGTTTTTTCCATTTTTTTCTCATATTTTATAATTTTTTTTATAATACATTATAAGATATGATGAAAATAATGCTATCTTTGGAAAGTCCATTTAATGGCGAGAAAAACGGTATATAATATGTGTGGGTACAGTAAATGAGCAAGAGGAAAATTACAGCTAAACACAAACACCGCAAAAATGTAAAAATAGCCTTGGTCCCAAACGGACAGAAAATGAAAAAGTGCTGTGGTCATTAAGGGGTTAAGTGTCTGCCATATTTCTTACTATTTCTATCTACATACACACATACACTCTACATTACATTTTTAGTTTAATCAACTAAAACATAATTGATGGTGGTTTATCTTCCCCTACCATGATATCTTTAATACCTCCTTTCTCAGTTGAAAGTGGGAATCAAAATGAAAACAATTAAATTCTCTCTATAGCTGTAAATTTGGGTGACTGGCAGTGGGATTAGCATTCATTCTATTATAGTATAATTATTATATGAAAATAACAAAGACAATTTGCAGTTCCAATATTGAAGGAAAGAAACCCTTTCATTTTATTTTTATACCACAGTCAGAGAGTGCTTTATATGAAACATTGCTTTATTACATTCTATATGGCTAGGGATTGAACCTATGTTGACATATTAATGCTTCCAATTGAAAACCTTTTTTATAACAGACAAATTAGTCTAACAACAAAAACACCAGTGTAATGCTTGTGTGGAGACTACATGATATAATCATTTATGGACTATATTCCCTATTCAAATGCAACATATTTTACTATGTGACCCATAGAACCTATTGCCCTGCAGGTTACAGTTCTGTGCTCTTGGGAGCTCCTCAGATCATCCATTGCATTCCTGAAACTTTAATATTTAAAGAGCATTTTGTCATTAAAAAACCTCATCTGGTTCTAAAATGTCTTCCCATAGAATGAGAATGTCATGGTCAGTGATCCAGCCTACATCCTTGTCTGTATCACTATGATATCCAAGGTCAGAGAACAACCCATATCAATATCACCATGAAACATTAACCCCTTCCCGACAATATCATTTACTTGGCCTCTTATAATTGGAGGTCATTTAAGATCATATAACCCTTACCTCTTCATAAACAGTGAAATGTCACAGCATTGTTTAATAAGGTATATAAATACATTGAAATACACAGTATTCCACTGACGGCATGCTCCTAATTTTACTGATTATATTTATTCATTAATATGTGTGAGAGAAAAGATATAGACGCCAACCTGTGTGTATGTGTATCTCTCTATCTTTCTATCTATCTATCTATAAATATATTTATATATATAATATTTATTTATAGAAAGAGAGAGATAAACATACACATACATAGGTTGTCATGTATTACATGAAATGTAGAACCAGGACACTCCAATATGCTGCCCAGTGATTGGTTCACATGTGCAGGAGATTGTTTATCTCTGTTCCTATTTGACCATAATAAGATAAACAACATAAAATGGCTTTTCAAGTTGCATGCCCTGTTACTACATATTTGTGTACTAAAATGGCAGAGTTTAAATGCTCTTAAACATCCATTTTCTCTGCAGATCTGTTTCAATGAAATTAATAATTTCTAATGTATAAATAAAATAATTGACATTAACGTTCCTTTAAAGGGATAGTAAACCCAAATTTTTTCTTTCATGATTCAGATAGAGCATGCAATTTTAAGCAATTTTCTAATTTACTCCTATTATCAATTTTTCTTCGCTCTCTTGCTATCTTTATTTGCAAAGGCAGGAATGAAAGCTTTGGAGCCGGTCTATATTTTGTTCAGTACCCTGGATAGGGTTTGCTGATTGGTGCCTGCATTTAGCCATCCATTCAGCAAGAGCAACCCAGGTTCTCAACCTAAAATGGGCTGGCTTCAAAGCTTTTATTCCTGCCTTTTCAATTAAAGATAGCAAGAGAAAAAAAGAAAAAATGATAATAGAAGTAAATTAGAAAGCTGCATAAAATTGCATGTTCTATCCAAATCATGAAATAAAAAAATTGGGTTTAGTATCCCTTTAATGTTAATGTCAGAGAATATTTCCATTAATCCCATTTACAACTAATCACTGCTTTATGATATGGGACAAAATAACTTTTGGACTGAACAATTATCCAATTAGCTGAGGGACGGTTGCCAGGGATTTCTTTACAATGATTGCAGTACTTTCTCTCTGAATTTAAATATTTCACTTTCTGTCATAAGTAAAGAGAATCCAATTACTGCAGAATTGACTAAAATTTGTGACTAGATGGAAAAGTAAATAAAATACATTTTAAAAATTGTGATAATAAAACCAAATTATTAATATATTCACAAATAGCTAACTGTAGTGTTAACTATAATAACATCTATGATAAAAAAAAAATTAGAAATAAATTATCACCTGCTACGTGTCTTGTTACATTGAACATTAGAATAAAATAATAACACCTAGTGATTTGTATAATAAATAAGGGTTATTATATTTGTATGTCACAGGTTCTATACAGATAGATGATAGATAGATGTTAGATAGATAGATAGAGATAGATAGATATATATAAATATTTATAGATATAGCTATATAACTAAACAACAATTTAGTAAGATGATCACAGTATGAACGGTGGCCACCTATTTACTAAATTAAGTAGTTTTCCAGCCTCCAGTCAAGTTAAAAAGACCTTTATTAATTTCTTACAGGGTCCATCACATTAACCAACAACGTTTCAAACCTATTTCAGGTTCTTAATCATGTCTTTGAATACATATTGGGGTTTGGCTAACCCTTTCCTGTGCCCCAGAAAGGAAAAGAGAGGTGCTGTCTTTCACCATTCTCATACACCTATTTACTAAAATCATAAAAAAATATATTTATATATTTTTAAATATTTGTATCGCAGCCTTGTCATCTACATTTAAATATAAATATAATAATTGTATATGCACTACATGGCAAGAAAAAGTGCTACCATCTAGTGTTCCTTAAAATTTATAAATTCTTGCAAAACTGCTGCCATATACTGCTGTAGACACGTGCACACTCCTAAGAATAACTCCTTATTAATTCCATATTTTTCAACAAAAGATAGAAAAAGAACAATGAAATTTGATAATAGAAGTCAATTGGAAAGTTGTTTTAATGTGTAAGTTCTATCTTAATCACAAAGCAAAACAATTGCTTTCATGTCCTTTTAACAGAAAACCATAATAAAAATGTTTTTTATCTAACAGATTAAAGGTATAGTAAACCCAATTTTTTTCTTTCATGATTCAGATAGAGCATGCAATTTTAAGCAAATTTCTCTACTTTTACTATTATCAAATTTTCTTTGTTCTCTTGCTATCTTTATTTGAATAAGTCGGCATCTAAGCTAAGGAGCCAGACAATTTTTGGTTCAGACCCTGGACAGCACTTGTTTATTGGTGGGTGCATTTAGCCACCAATCAGCAATTACAACTCAGGTTGTGAGCCAAAAATGGGCCGGCTTCTAAACTCACATTCTTGGATTCTGGACTTTCTTTTTCAAATAAAGATAGCAAGAGAATGAAGAAAAAATAATAATAGGAGTAAATTAGAAAGTTGCTTAAAATTGCATGCTCTATCTGAATCATGAAAGAAAAGAATTGGGTTCAGTGTCCCTTTAAGCCAGTTCTAAATTTGAAAATATCTTATTTTATCAGTGTGAAATCCTGTTTAGATGATTGGAAGTAAGTTACAAAACTTCTAAAATGAGCAATGATGGTTTGAGTACCAAATTTCTTAATAATGCAGCCAAGTGTCCTGTGGTGTTAGCTACACTTCATTTACTTCATGCGGATGCGTCCCTTTTAATAAAAACTGAATCTAAGAAACAGAACTTAATTCATTTGAATCTAGCAAGTGTACTTAAAATTTACTTTGAACAATGGTTTTGGGATTTAGTCTGTATAAGAATCCCTATCCTCCAGGTGACTACAAATAACTTAACTCCTTAGGCACAGAAGCAATATTTTACAAAGTACAGCTACAGATGCATTCATCCAGATGGGAATGAATGAGTTGACTTAAATGAGCAACTCACTTAAGTCTCATTTTGAATCTAGCTTTCCCCACGCCCTGCTGGGTTATTAGGTGTCAGTAATAGTGCAGAACAGTATCAGTCATAAAATACAGGAATGCTTCGATATATAGAGAGGTGTTCTCGGTGAAACATTGGCAGGAAACCACAAGTGTTTTTGTAATTTCCCTGTATAATCTGAAACTTACTTTTCAGATGAAAGAGAATGAGTTTATGTCACATACCTGGACACTGATGGCTGGAGATACCTTCATAAAATTAAGAGTTAACTCATTTACCATATGGAAAGGCTTTCGGAAGAGTTGAGGCAACCACAGGTAGGGATTTCTGTTCCCCTTTTTCATGGCAAACAGAAGGGTTGTTGTGAATTACCAAGACTAATTGGCATTTGGAGACATCTGAAAAATAAATGTATGACTACTTAAATATCCATTTGCTTTTGACAACATTTTACTGTGCTATTTGATTATTTTTTTTCTAAATAAAGATTTAAGATATCACTTTTTGTATGTGTTATATTCTAGATAGGTTATTTTGGTTTTATTAATATGACAATATCAATTCTAAAGGTGCACTTGACTTTTCTATGTCTTTCTATATCCAATTACTACTAAACTTTATTAGAAAATGAAACTCAAAATATTAATTTTTCAACACTTGATATTAACTTATTATTTTCAAATGGGTTTTCATGATATAAATGTATGTATATATATATATATATATATATATATATATGTGTGTGTATATTTATATATATATATATATATATATATATATATATATATAGTTATTTTATTGTTGTGTCCTCATAACAAATATGTAAAATCACTATTCTAAAGGACAGACGTGACCAACTTTTGTAAATATATCTTCTTAAAAAAATATAATTGCTACTACTCAGCTAGATTACGAGTTTTGCGTTATGAGTCAAATAGCATAATTATGGCCCATAACGCTTCATTTTCCCTAACGCTTCTATTACAAGTCTTGTCGGTATAGGTGTACTGCACACCTTTTAGCCAGTCACGCAACGTCAGTATTACGAGTTTGCCTGGGAGGCCCAAAAGTGAGCGGTACACTCTATAACCACAAGATCCGTAGCACCATCTAAAGTCAGTAGTTATAAGTTTTATGTTACAAATCTGTAACATATAACTCATAACTAAAGTGTTACATAGTACACTAACACCCATAGACTACCTACTAACCCCTAAACCGAGGCCCTCCTGCATCGAAAACACTGTAATAAATGTATTAAACCCTAATCTGCCGCTCCGGACATCACCGCCACTATTAAAATGTAATAACCCCTATTCCGCAACTCCCCGACATCATCGCCACTATACATATTAACCCCTAAACCGCTGCCCTCTTGCATCGCAAACACTATTTAAATATAATTAACCCCTAATCTGCACTCCACCCATACCGCCGCTATAATAACCCTATTAACCCCGAAACCGCAAGCCCCGCACAACGAAATATACTTAAATAAACTATTAACCCCTAAGCCAAAAGCCCCCCACAACGAAATATACCAAAATAAACTATTAACCCCTAAACCTTACGCACCCCTAACTTTATATTAAAATTACAATTTCCCTATCTTAAATTAAATTAAAACCTGTCTAATAAAATAAATTCATTTTAAACTAACAATTAAACTTAAAGATAATTATTAAACTACAATTAAACTAAACTACACATTAAAAAAATCCTAACACTACTCTAAAAATTACAAAAAGTATCTAATTACAAAAAACATAAAATAGCTAAATTACAAAAACAAACAAACACTAAATTACGAAAAATAAGAAACAAATTATCAAAAATAAAAAAGAATTACACCTAATCTAATAGCCCTATCAAAATAGAAAAGCCCCCCCAAAATAAAAAAAAACCCTAGTCTACAATAAACTACCAATGGCCCTTAAAGGGGCCTTTTGTGGGGCATTGTCCCAAAGATATCAGCTCTTTTACCTGTAAAAAAAAATACAAATACCCCCCCAACAGTAACACCCACAACTAACCCCCCAAATAAAATAACTATCTAAAAAACCCTAAGCTCCCCATTGCCCTAAAAAGGGCATTTGCATGGGCATTGCCTTTAAAAGGGCATTTAGCTCTTTTACATACCCAGACCCTAAACTGAAAATAAAACCCACCCAAAAAAAACCTTAAAAAAACCTAACACTAACCCCAGACGATCCACTTACAGTTCTTGAAGTCCCGCTTGAAAGATCCATTCAGCCCCGGAAGTCCTCATCCATGCGGCAAGAAGTCTTCATCCGGGCGACCTCTTCCATCTTCATCCACCCGGCAAAGTCCTCATCCAGGTGGTAAGAAGTCTTCATCCAGATGGCATCTTCTATTTTCATCCATTCGGCGCGGAGCAGGTCCATCCTGAAGACATCCGGTGCGGAGCATCCTCTTCATACGGTTGCCGCCGTAAACTAGAACTTCAATGCATGTGACGTCATCCAAGATGGCGTCCCTTGCATTTCTATTGGCTGAAAGATTTCAATCAGCCAATAGGATTAGAGCTGCTAAAATCCTATTGGCTGTTCCAATCAGTCAATAGGATTGAGCTCTCATCCTATTGGCTGACTGGAACAGCCAATAGGATTTTAGCAGCTCTAATCCTATTGGCTGATTGGAACAGCCAATAGGATTTTAGCAGCTCTAAACCTATTGGCTGATTGAAATCTTTCAGCCAATAAGAATGGATGACGTCACTTGCATTGAAGTTTCAGTTTACGGCGGCGACCGTATGAAGAGGATGCTCCGCGCCGGATGTCTTCAGGATGGACCCGCTCTGCGCCGGATGGATGAAGATTCTTCTTGCTGCCTGGATGAGGACTTCACTGGCTGGATGGATCCTTCAAGCCGGACTTCAAGAACTGTAAGTGGATCATCGGGGGTTAGGTTTTTTTAAGGGTTTTTTGGGTGGGTTTTATTTTTAGTTTAGGGTCTGGGCATGTAAAAGAACTAAATGCCCTTTTAAGGGCAATGCCCATACAAATGCCCTTTTCAGGGCAATGGGGAGCTTAGGTTTTTTTAGATAGTTATTTTAATTGGGGGTTTTAAGGGCCATTGGTAGTTTATTGTAGGCTAGGGTTTTTTATTTTGGGGGGGCTTTTTTATTTTGATAGGGCTATTAGATTATTATTATTATTTTTTTTGATAATTAGTTTCTTATTTTTTGTAATTTAGAGTTTGTTTTTTTAAGTAATTTAGTTAATTTTATTTTTAGTAATTTTAGTGGGGGTTTTTTTTGTGATGTTAGGTTTTAGTGTAAGGCAGGTTAGGTTTTATTTCACAGGTAAGTTTGTATTTATTTAAAATAAATACAAACTTACCTGTGAAATAAAAATAAAACCTAAGATAGTTACAATATAACTATTAGTTATATTGTAGCTAGCTTAGGTTTTATTTTATAGGTAAGTATTTAGTTTTAAATATGAATTATTTAGTTAATAATTGTAACATTAGTGTAGCTGTATTTTAATTATGTTAAAGTTAGGGTTAGGTTTAGGGGTTAATGGATTTATTTAGTAGTAGTAATGTGGGAGGCCAGATGTTTAGGGGTTAATAACTTTAGTATAGTGACGGCGACATCAGGATCGGCAGATTAGGGGTTAATAGTTTTATGTAGGTGGCGTCGATGTTGGGGGTGGCAGATTAGGGGTTAATAACTGTATGCAGGTGGCGGTGATGTTGGGGGCGGCAGATTGACTCGGGTTTATGTTAGGGTGGTAGGTTTAAACATAACTTTTTATTTCCACATAGACATCAATGAGGATGCATTACGGAACTTTCAATAACTTGAAATAATAATAACATTCATGGTGGATTTTATCTATTTCCAGCTCATGTTGCATATTCTCAAAGCTAGCACTTTGTATAAATTAGAACAGCTATAGAAGATAACAGACAGGTAAATTACAAGTTATGCGTGCTATAGGGAATTTAACAAACACAACAAAAGTTGTGTTATTTCGCCCCCTATAGCGCAGCCATAACAAGTTTTGAAACAGCCGGCTTGTGTGTGCGATATGGATGCGTTGAGCTCCATATCGCACAAAATACAAGCGCTGTTTTGAGATGCTCATGCACGCTTTCCCCATAGACATCAATGGGGAGAGCGGGTCAGAAAAAAATTTAAAACCTGCAATTGAGCAATGAAAAGCTCTGAAACGCAGCCCCATTGATGTCTATTGGGAAAATAAAAGTTACATTTAAACCTAACACCCTAACATAAACCTCACGTCTAAATACCCCTAATCTGCCGCCCCCGACATTGCTGACACCTACATAATGTTATTAACCCCTAATCTGCCACTCCCAATATCGCCTCCATAAATCAATCTATTAACCCCTAATCTGCCGCTCCCGATATCGCTGCCACTATACTAAAGCTATTGCCCCCTATTCCCTTGCACCCCAACATCCCCCACACTATAATAAATCTATTAACCCTTATTCCGCCGCTCCTCAACATCGCCACAACTAAATAAAGCTATTAACCCCTAAACCTCTTGCCTCCCACATTACTACCACTAAATAAACCTATTAACCCCTAAACCGCCAGCACCCCACATCCCAACAACCTAAATAAAACTATATTAACCCCTAAAACCTAACACTAACCCTAATGTAACCCTAACTCTAACCCTAACACCCCCTACTTTTTACATAATTAAAATAGAGCTAAGTTAAAGTTACAATTATTAACTAAATAATACCTATTTAAAATGAAGTACATACCTGTGAAATAAAATCTAAGCTAGCTTCAATACAACTAATAGTTACATTGTAGCTAGCTTAGGTTTTATTTTTATTTCACAGGTAAGTTTGTATTTATTTTAACTAGGTAGACTAGTTAGGAAATAGTTATTAACTATTTACTAACTACCTAGTTAAAATAAATACAAACTTACCTGTAAAATAAAACCTAAGCTGCCTTACACTAAAACCTAACATTACAAAAATTTAAAAAAAACATTGAAATTACAAAAAATAAAAAACCTACTATTACAAAAAATAACAAACAAAAGTATCCAAAACAATAAAAATTATTCCCATTCTAATAACCTTTAAAAAAAAACACACCCCAAAATAAAAAACCCTTATCTATAATAAACTACCAAAGCCCTTAAAAGGGCGTTTTGTGGGCCCTTAAAAGGGCCTTTTGTACGGCATTACCCTAAAGTTAACAGCTCTTTTGCTAACAAAAAAAAAATCAAACACCCCTATCAGTATACAAACCCTTATCCCCCAAACCCACAAAATAAAAATAAAGTAAAACCTAATCTACTGATTGCCCTGAAAAGGGCATTTGTATGGGCAATGCCCTTAAAAGGGCATTCAGTTATTTTGCTGCCCATTAAAAATAAAAAATGTCTATTCTAAAAAGAAAAACCCACCCCAAAAAAAATAATACACAAAATAACAAGCAAATTATAAAAAATAATAACAATTGTTCCTATTCTAATGCCCATTTAAAAAACAAAAACACCCCAAAATAAAAAAACCTAATCTATAATAGACTACCAATTAAACAGCTCTTTTATCTAAAAAAATTACAAAGACCCACTAACATTACAAACCCCCACCCCCCAAACCCACAAAATAAAAAAAAACTATCTTAAAAAACCTAATCTACCCATTGCCCTGAAAAGAGCATTTGTATGGGCGTTGCCCTTAAAAGGGCATTTAGCTCTTTTGCATTGCCCTGAAAAGGGCATTTAGTTCTTTTACGAAAAGCCCTAACCCTAAACTAAAAAAAAAAAACCACCCAAAAAACTTAAAAAAATCCTAACACTAACTCCCGAATATCCACTTACATTTGCTGAAGTCCCGCTTGAAGGATCTTCATCCCGGCGGCTCCATCTTCATCAAGGTGGCTCCATCTGTATCCAGGTGGCATCTTCTATCTTCATCCCTGCGGCATCTTCTATCTTCATCCCGGCGGCGCGGAGTGGGTCCATCCTGAAGACATCCGGCACGGAGCATCCTCTTATTACGGTCGCCAGCTGTATACTGAATCTTCAATGCAAGGTACACGATTCAAAATGGCATCCCTTGCATTCTTATTGGCTGATTTGATTTTGGAAATTCAAATCAGTCAAGAGGATGAGAGCTACCGAAATCTGAAATCCTATTGGCAGTTCAAATCTATATTGTCTATAATATTTTTTTTTATTTCTTATATTTATAATATTCAATTAAATCATTTGTTTCCACCGTCACAGGTAAACATTATAACATCAAAAATTGTATTAGTTGTAAAACCACCAACATAATATACCTGCTGTCCTGTGGCTGTGGGGTACAATATTTAGGCCAAACATCTAGATTCCTCAAGACCAGGATTTTAGAACATTTCAAAAAAATAGGAAGAAATAAATTAGATCGTGAGTTCCTATACTCTGCAACTGTTGTAATAAATGTAATGCTAACATTAAATGGGTAGGGATAGAGAAAGTCAAACAGTCATGGAGAGGAGGGAGCTTAGAATCCCTTCTGTTGAAAAGAGAAATGTGGTGGATATTTAATATGAAGACTTACTGTGAATGGGGGATGAATATGGATACTAAGGCCTAGATTTGGAGTTTTGTCGGTAACGACCCGAAAAACTAACGCCAGCTTTTTTCTGGCCGCACCATAAAAATAACTCTGGTATCGAGAGTCCACATAAAGGCTGCGTTAGGCTCCAAAAAAGGAGCGTAGAGCATTTTTAACGCAGCTTCAACTCTCGATACCAGAGTTGCTTACGGACGCGGCCAGCCTCAAAAACGTGCTCGTGCACGATTCTCCTATAGGAAACAATGGGGCTGTTTGAGCTGAAAAAAAACCTAACACCTGCAAAAAAGCCGCGTTCAGCTCCTAACGCAGCCCCATTGTTTGCTATGCGGTAACCCTTCCTACGTCTGCACTTAACACTCTAACATGTACCCGAGTCTAAACACCCCTAACCTTACACTTATTAACCCCTAATCTGCCGCCCCCGCTATCGCTGACCCCTGCATATTTTTAACCCCTAATCTGCCGCTCCGTAAACCGCCGCTACTTACATTATCCCTATGTACCCCTAATCTGGTTCCCTAACATCGCCGACCCCTATATTATATTTATTAACCCCTAATCTGCCCCCCACAACGTCACCTCCACCTACCTACACTTATTAACCCCTAATCTGCCGACCGGACCTGAGCGCTACTATAATAAAGTTATTAACCCCTAATCCGCCTCACTAACCCTATATTAAATAGTATTAACCCCTAATCTGCCCTCCCTAACATCACCGACACCTAACTTCAATTATTAACCCCTAATCTGCCGACCGGAGCTCACCGCTATTCTAATAAATGTATTAACCCCTAAAGCTAAGTCTAACCCTAACACTAACACCCCAATAAGTTAAATATAATTTAAATCTAACGAAATAAATTAACTCTTATTAAATAAATTATTCCTATTTAAAGCTAAATACTTACCTGTAAAATAAATCCTAATATAGCTACAATATAAATTATATTTATATTATAGCTATTTTAGGATTTATATTTATTTTACAGGTAACTTTGTATTTATTTTAACCAGGTACAATAGCTATTAAATAATTAAGAACTATTTAATAGCTAAAATAGTTAAAATAATTACAAATTTACCTGTAAAATAAATCCTAACCTAAGTTACAATTAAAACTAACACTATACTATCAATAAATTAATTAAATAAAATACCTACAATTACCTACAATTAACCTAACACTACACTATCAATAAATTATTTAAATAAACTACCTACAATTAACCTAACACTACACTATCAATAAATTAATTAAATACAATTCCTACAAATTAATACAAATAAATAAACTTGCTAAAGTACAAAAAATAAAAAAGAACTAAGTTACAAAAAATAAAAATATAAATACAAACATAAGAAAAATATTACAACAATTTTAAACTAATTACACCTACTCTAAGCCCCCTAATAAAACAACAAAGCCCCCCAAAATAAAAAATGCCCTACCCTATTCTAAATTACTAAAGTTAAAAGCTCTTTTACCTTACCAGCCCTGAACAGGGCCCTTTGCTGGGCATGCCCCAAGAAGTTCAGCTCTTTTGCCTGTAAAAAAAAAACATACAATACCCCCCCCAACATTACAACCCACCACCCACATACCCCTAATCTAACCCAAACCCCCCTTAAATAAACCTAACACTAAGCCCCTGAAGATCATCCTACCTTGTCTTCACCTCACCAGGTATCACCGATCCGTCCTGGCTCCAAAATCTTCATCCAACCCAAGCGGGGGTTGGCGATCCATCATCCGGTGCCTGAAGAGGTCCAGAAGAGGCTCCAAAGTCTTCATCCTATCCGGGAAGAAGAGGCGATCCGGACCGGCAACCATCTTGATCCAAGCGGCATCTTCTATCTTCATCCGATGACGACCGGCTCCATCCTGAAGACCTCCACCGCGGACCCATCTTCTTCCGGCGACGTCCAACTGCAGAATGACGGTTCCTTTAAGGGACGTCATCCAAGATGGCTTCCCTCGAATTCCGATTGGCTGATCGGATTCTATCAGCCAATCGGAATTAAGGTAGGAATATTCTGATTGGCTGATGGAATCAGCCAATCAGAATCAAGTTCAATCCGATTGGCTGATCCAATCAGCCAATCAGATTGAGCTCGCATTCTATTGGCTGTTCCGATCAGCCAATAGAATGCGAGCTCAATCTGATTGGCTGATTGGATCAGCCAATCGGATTGAACTTGATTCTGATTGGCTGATTCCATCAGCCAATCAGAATATTCCTACCTTAATTCCGATTGGCTGATAGAATCCTATCAGCCAATCGGAATTCGAGGGACGCCATCTTGGATGGCGTCCCTTAAAGGAACCGTCATTCTGCAGTTGGACGTCGCCGGAAGAAGATGGGTCCGCGGTGGAGGTCTTCAGGATGGAGCCGGTCGTCATCGGATGAAGATAGAAGATGCCGCTTGGATCAAGATGGTTGCCGGTCCGGATCGCCTCTTCTTCCCGGATAGGATGAAGACTTTGGAGCCTCTTCTGGACCTCTTCAGGCACCGGATGATGGATCGCCAACCCCCGCTTGGGTTGGATGAAGATTTTGGAGCCAGGACGGATCGGTGATACCTGGTGAGGTGAAGACAAGGTAGGATGATCTTCAGGGGCTTAGTGTTAGGTTTATTTAAGGGGGGTTTGGGTTAGATTAGGGGTATGTGGGTGGTGGGTTGTAATGTTGGGGGGGGTATTGTATGTTTTTTTTTTACAGGCAAAAGAGCTGAACTTCTTGGGGCATGCCCAGCAAAGGGCCCTGTTCAGGGCTGGTAAGGTAAAAGAGCTTTTAACTTTATTAATTTAGAATAGGGTAGGGCATTTTTTATTTTGGGGGGCTTTGTTGTTTTATTAGGGGGTTAGAGTAGGTGTAATTAGTTTAAAATTGTTGTAATATTTTTCTTATGTTTGTATTTATTTTTTTATTTTTTGTAACTTAGTTCTTTTTTATTTTTTGTACTTTAGCAAGTTTATTTATTTGTATTTATTTGTAGGAATTGTATTTAATTAATTTATTGATAGTGTAGTGTTAGGTTAATTGTAGGTAGTTTATTTAATTAATTTATTGATAGTGTAGTGTTAGGTTAATTGTAGGTAATTGTAGGTATTTTATTTAATTAATGTATTGATAGTATAGTGTTAGTTTTAATTGTAACTTAGGTTAGGATTTATTTTACAGGTAAATTTGTAATTATTTTAACTATTTTAGCTATTAAATAGTTCTTAACTATTTAATAGCTATTGTACCTGGTTAAAATAAATACAAAGTTACCTGTAAAATAAATATTAATCCTAAAATAGCTACAATATAATTATAATTTATATTGTAGCTATATTAGGATTTATTTTACAGGTAAGTATTTAGCTTTAAATAGGAATAATTTATTTAATAAGAGTTAATTTATTTAGTTAGATTTAAATTATATTTAACTTAGGGGGGTGTTAGTGTTAGGGTTAGACTTAGCTTTAGGGGTTAATCCATTTATTAGAATAGCGGTGAGCTCCGGTCGGCAGATTAGGGGTTAATAATTGAAGTTAGGTGTCGGCGATGTTAGGGAGGGCAGATTAGGGGTTAATACTATTTATTATAGGGTTAGTGAGGCGGATTAGGGGTTAATAACTTTATTATAGTAGCGCTCAGGTCCGCTCGGCAGATTAGGGGTTAATAAGTGTAGGCAGGTGGAGGCGACGTTGTGGGGGGCAGATTAGGGGTTAATAAATATAATATAGGGGTCGGCGGTGTTAGGGGCAGCAGATTAGCGGTACATAAGGATAAAGTAGGTGGCGGCGCTTTGCGGTCGGCAGATTAGGGGTTAATAAGTGTAGGCAGGTGGATGCGACGTTGTGGGGGGCAGATTAGGGGTTAATAAATATAATATAGGGGTCAGCGGTGTTAGGGGCATCAGATTAGGGGTACATAAGGATAACGTAGGTGGCGGTCGGCAGATTAGGGTTTAAAAAAATTTATTAGAGTGTCGGCGATGTGGGGGGACCTCGGTTTAGGGGTACATAGGTAGTTTATGGGTGTTAGTGTACTTTAGAGTACAGTAGTTAAGAGCTTTATAAACCGGTGTTAGCCCAGAAAGCTCTTAACTACTGACTTTTTTCCTGTGGCTGGAGTTTTGTCGTTAGATGTCTAACGCTCACTTCAGAAACGACTCTAAATACAGGAGTTAGAAAGATCCCATTGAAAAGATAGGATACGCAATTGACGTAAGGGGATCTGCGGTATGGAAAAGTCGCGGCTGAAAAGTGAGCGTTAGACCCTATTTTGAGTGACTCCAAATACCGGTGGTAGCCTAAAACCAGCGTTAGGAGCCTTTAACGCTGGTTTTCACGGCTAACGCCAAACTCTAAATCTAGGCCTTAGGTAGTAGCTTTCTTATAAAGAAGCAGCTGCCTTATAAAGGGAGATGTAGACTACCAATGCCCTTTAAGATTACTTTGTTTCTATGAAAGATGTGCTTTTTTTAACTACTGAGGTTGTCAAAGTTCTTCTCCTTAGTAGCCAATTAATAGCTTTTGAGGATTTATTTATTTTATTATTGGTTTGTTGGTGGGGATTGAAGAAAAATAGTTCTATACAGGTTTTGAAAATTATTCTTAATCTTTAATAACATGTAACATTCTGTCCTGTTTTTCCCTAATGAACATCATTTATTATTTTGCTTGTGATAATGATAAGCTTTACTATAGATTATAATATCATACATTAAGGCTTTTTATAGCAGCCTTTTAGTGAACATTTGTTGTTTTGAATTTACTGGGTTTTTTTTTGTTTTTTTAAAACTTATATGGTATGGTATTTCTATTTATCGCGCTTTGACCTTGTTTATCAAGTGAATTAAATTTTTGTATTGTTTATGTTGCACCTCTAAATTGTCCCTCCTTTTATCTTGCCATTTGTACACCTAAATAGCAGACAATATCACTTTATTGAATCGTGACTTCTAAATGCTACGATCGCAATAATAAGATGTTTTGCAGTGGCACAACTTTTGCCTTGTACCAATAGCTAATATGGTTCATAATTATTTGTATAGTTTGATTTATGCTCCACAAATGAATGTTTAATAACACATATGTTTCCAAGTACAGATTTTTTTTTTTATACAGATTACTTAGTGAGATATTATCAATGTAAAGAAATGATCAAAACAAAGACACTATAGGTCTGTTGATCTTAGAATGGCAGCTTTGTATGTAGGGAAGTGTAACCATATAAATTTATTTAAGGCATCTGGCATACTGAATTTCATTGGATACAGCCCTGATGTAAGCGGAATTCAGCACACCTGTGGATGGGTGTGTCTTGAAGAAGGCAGGCAGGGTATTGAGACTATAAATTTGTTTGTGAATATTGCTAGGCTATAATCATTTGTTCTAGAAATTGTTTTAACTGTATGCTCTTGATAAAGGCTTCTTTTAGCTGAAATGCATTGAGCTGTATTTTAAATAAAACTTGAAGCTGCACCTGAAGACACCTTTGATGATTTTAATAAAAGTCTTATTTAACTGCAATCTCGTGAGTATTACCAGTTTGTGTGCCTATCACATTGTCTGAAATCTGCTACACTATTGTGAGACGTGGGCAGCTTGGTTCCCTGCAGGTGACACAGCGCCGCCACTTTCAACACTTTCTGTTTCCCTTACAGTTTACCAACTCCATAGATGCAGTATTGAATCATTACCTCAGTACTGCTATATGTCTTACAGTTACAATACTAATGTATATATGTGTAAATTATGGGCGAACATTATCTTTATTGTAATTCACTTGACATCTATAAACAGAAAACCATGTAGCTAATTTACAGCTGAGATTCATTATTCATGGTTTTGTATCTTATTATCCAGGAATTGTTACACCTACCTAGTTCAGTAACTGCTGCCTGCTGCTGCTACCACTCTTGCAACTGCCCTCTCTGCTCTGTAGTAGTCATCATCTGTCAATGCCAAAGCCTCAGGGAACTTCTGGGCAATGTGTCCATGGGGATCTAGGCACATGTTTTCCCTCCCCTGCCTGGAGGTGTTCTTTTTAGACTTGTGTACTGTCAAACCTTCCTACCTAGATCAGTAACTCTGCTGCTGCTGCCACTCATGTTCCTGTCCTTCCTGCTCTGTGGTGGTGATCATTCATTGATGCCAAATCCAAAGGGAACCAATGGGCTATAGTCACATGTTTGCCCTTGTCCTCCCCTGGAGGTGTAATTTGGAAGTTTATGCACTGTCAGGCCTGCCTATCTAGTTCAGTAATTCTGCTGCCTGTTGTTGCTGCTACTCCGGCTTCTTCCCTTCCTGTTCTGTGGCATCATCATCTGTCAATGCCACATCCTTAAGGAACTGCTGCCCACTGTGTCCACAAGGCTCTAGTAACTCGCTTGCCCTTGTCCACCCTTGTGGTGTATTTTTGAAGTTTATGTACTGTCAGGCCTACCTAGTTCAGTAACATTGCTGCCTGCTTGTGTCGCCTCTCCTACTAGCAACCCTAAGGGAGAGTACTTAGTGACACCATTACAACTGCCACAAACAACTGCAAACAAGGGAGTGATTGCTGGAACAAAGCAGAAAGAGAGCTGTACCCTTTATGTATGGATTTAAATCATGTAGGTGAAGCAATCCTTCACTTGTAAATATTAATAGCACTGCACAGCACAGACCTATTCACTCAAAATTACTCAGGTTCTTAACCCTTAGGTGTTCTTCAGACCAACAGTGGGTCCATCACTGTGCATTGAAGCATGTTTGCAATATATTTGTATTATAATGTTTCTAGTAAAAGTTCTTACTATGTAAGGTACATATGTACATATGCTGCACATGCTAAATGCTCATTCAAATATTACTCCTGGTCAGAGAACCATTGGCTGATGTGTATTATGTCAGTTATGAGTCAGCTTGTATCATACAAACTACCAATGGCTGTCTGAGCAGGGAAGTGTTTTAGTACCCCAGGACATGTGCAAATATGTACATATGCCCTTGAAACTGTAAGAACTATTACTAGAGATATTTTTGCTTTCTTATATATATTGCAATGATGGTTCTATTAAAAACTGAAATATATTCATGAACATCTCAATCTTGACTATGTCACTTTAATAAAGAATTCATAGTTTGGAAAACAGACAGCAAAATAATATGTTTTCGTCATGATTGTTACTTACCAATATGCAGTCCCTTTTATTTGAAGAGATGATGAAACTCTGTTTTACACTACTTTATAATACACAAAATTAAAATGAGTTAAGCGGGTGAAATAAAGCATTTGGCTGTCATTAAACATACTCCTCTGCTTCAACTTTGCTACACACTATGGGGCCGAATTATCAAGCTCCGAATGCCCCTTCAGGCTCGCCGGAAACAGCAGACTGCTGCCCCATAACTTGTCTGCCTGCTCTGAGGCTGCGGACATCAATCCACCCGATCCTATATGATCATGCTGATTGACACCCCCTGCTAGCGGCCGATTGACCGCAAATCTACAGGGGGCGGCATTGCACAAGCAGTTCACAAGAACTGCTTGTGCAATGATAAATGCCAACAGCGTATGTGCAGTGGACATGATATGCTTCATCATATCATGTCCGCTCGCACTGTCATAAATCGGCCCCTAAGAGATCACATATTTCTTTCATGTAACTGCCTGCTTCAGCGGAAGAGATTGGCCTTCTTCTATTGAAGTGGTTCATCTCTATTCTCTCTGGCAGGATCCATTGTTTATGGGTCAATGTTTACATGTAGGTCGGTGGCACTTTTACAAGAATAAGTATATAATGTTGCATATATCCTTTATTGGACTTGTAAAGGCATATATCATAAAAACTTGTGGTGATGTGTATTCCTTTGTAAAATTGTTGCAAAATTACTCCATGATTACACACTAACAATTTAGGAAATTTTGTCCATATGGGAGAAAAGGGAAGTTTATCCAAATTTGTTTTTAGGTGTAGGTGCCAGAACCACTTCCAGGGGCAGACCTGTCTAGTATGCTGCCAGCCTCTCTCAGGAGTGGAAGAACTACCACTGCTACAGTGCATTGACACCTGGGCCTGAGTGCTGGGATGGTGTAGTCAGGGCCAGCCTAGCACCTGTCAAATAATATATTTTATTATTAATGTTCCTATATCTATATTATTGCAGTGTTGCTAGTCATTGCATATTTTACTGACAGTGCTGCATTTTGCCTGCTTGGCCGAATAATTTAAGTAAGTGGACCCCACCTTCTTAAAGGGACACAGAACCCAAATTTTTTCTTTCGTGATTCAGATAGAGCATACAATTTTAAGCAACTTTCTAATTTACTCCTATTATCAAATTCTTCATACTCTTGGTATCTTTATTTGAAAAGCAAGAATGTAAGTTTAGATGCCGGCCTATTTTTGGTGAATAACCTGGCTTGTTCTTGCTGATTGGTGGATAAATTCCCCCACCAATAAACAAGTGCTGTCCAGGGTCTAAACCAAAAAGTGTCTGGCTCCTTAGCTTAGATGCCTTCTTTTTCAAATAAAGATAGCAACAGAACGATCAAAAATTAGAATTAAAAAAAAAAATAGAAAGTTGCTTAAAATTGCATTCTCTATCTTAATGACGAAAGAAAACATTTAGGTTCAGTGTCCATTTTTATTTGCTTGACTCCCTTCTTTCACAGTGGTCAGTAGGACGCTGTGTGGGGAAAAGCAGTCACTAGCAGAGATTGAACCAGCCAACATCTGGTGATAGTTAGATGCAACACCGTAATGGGATGCTTAGGTCCCTCTAAGATTTCTATTCTGATATGAGGTAAACAATGTTCACATTAATTATTAACAAGTATTGTTTATTATTATAGGATATTACCTTGTTTATATATGCTATAAAAAAATTTGGCCAGACTGCAATTTTGTTAGTTGGTTTTGTGAATGTGTGAGTTAAGCACTGCATTCATAGCTGAAAATATGATTAGTATTAAGTGCTTTACATTTTGTCCTATACAAGGAGCTTAATATAAATCGGCCCCAATGGCCTTTAATAAATGCGACCAATGATGGTCTTCTTTCAACATCTGTGTGTTTGTTTTAGTTAAGTTGGGAAAAGGGGTAATACATTTTTCTGGGGTGTGTTTTTTTCCATGTAATGGGAATCTCTGATTTAGCATTTAATCTCTTAAGGAATATCAGAGACTTTTTAATTAAGGGATATCAGAGGCTTTTCAAGGGGTTTCAATTGAATTTTCACATAACGTCAAAGAATAAAAAACATAAACAACCAAAGAGAAAGTAAAACATGACAGACAATTCAGTATGGGTGATAGCGACTGCGTAATGTATTTTTGTTTTGTAATATAGATGTTTTGCTTTTTTAACTTAGCCATTAACATGAATTCATAGCATATAAACAATTAATGATTTTTAAATGTTATGAGTACTTTTACAATTACTGTTTTCAAATATCCAAATACTTTTCTGCAATGATAACTTAAAAGTCTGATCATTTCATATTTAACTTAAATACAATTTTTGTAGTTTATAAGAGTGATTCAAGTAATAGTTTTAACTTTTTCTGTGTAATAACATGCACAAAAAAATAACATCAAACAGCCTGGAATAAATTTAGCACAGAAGCTCTGATGAATAGGAATGGATCCCTTAACACACTGTTTAGATTTTTTTTTTTGTTTTGTTGTTGGTTTTTTTTTTAATTATTTATAAGTTTGACACAGTTGTCTTTTTTGTTAAGCTATAAAATAGTAGCAATGATCAGGTATTTTTTTATTAAAAAGACAAGCCTAGAGCTGCGTAGAACAGTAAATGACAGCAGGTAGCCCTGGAGTCACAGGGCCCTCACAGGCTTCCCTTTGGCACTCGTTAAAGACCCCTGAGGCATGTCCCATAATGACAGTGATGATTCATTTCCATCCCCGCAACTGCCTCTTATTCTCTTATTTTATTTTATCGTTTTACAAACGTGCACAGTGGCTTTTAACCCATGTGCTATAACTATAAGGAAAAAGTTAAATATTATTCATAGCTTTTTGAAGGGCTCAAATAAAATGGTAGCTTATTAGTTGTGTTGAGTCTTCAGATGTGTAAGATGAACCAAATGTTAAGATGGAGCTGACATAAAGACAGTATTTATTAGTTTACACATATATTTAAATTAGAACTCATGGATACTCCTCTTTTTATAAAGCAAATATTGTTTTTTTCTTTGTGAAACAAAATATGACTGCAATTGACCAAAGTCATTGATCTTGCAAAATAGTTGCTCCTATGTTTTTATTTTTTAAATATTTCTATGCTTGTGGATGTATCACTGTCTACCAATGAAGCAGTGGGACTTCAGCCAGTGAACAATCAGTCCCTAAGGACCACTTGTAGAAAGACATACACTTACTCCTATTTTCAAGAACTAGAACTCTTTTATATGCATAATACAAATGGTAATGTCTATTTAATGACTTACTAATTATAATATTGTGCTTTCAGTGTTATCACAGAATTTAAAAGGGCATAAAAGGGAATAGTATGTTGGGGGCAGTACTATTGTAACACACTTTGCAATATATAGTACATTAAGAAAGACTTCTTTCCACTTATTTTCTGTTAGGTCAGTAGCGTGTTCAGGTCCCCAGTACCAATCTTAGAGCCTAAAGATGCACTAATTGGTGTGTAGATACCATGTACTTTCTTGCTTGTCAATTATTTATATTAACACACTAGTCCAGATGCTTATTACATTTTGAGATTAGCACCTTTCTAGCTCCAAATGAATTAAGCCCAAGGTCGTTACTCCTTGTCCTATAATTAGATCTATGTGTTGTCTATTCATTCTCTCCTGCTGCACAGTCTGTGTATCTTACATTTGTGCTTAGTGTTCTATTCGTGCTTAGCCTTTTGGCTTCATTGCTAAAGGACTTGTCTTGGACCCAGTTGTCATTTCCTGCTAAATCCTGTCCTTAGGACAACTGGTACATCATATGCAAACAATGTACAATCTTATGGCCTACATTACAAGTTGAACACAAAAATATTGAACACTGCTCAAGTTAAACCAATAGAGGTTTTATACTTGCTCTCAGATTACAAGTTGAAAGTAAAATGGTAGCCCTCGAGCCTCAGGCGTGCTTACATCTGGAGGTTTGATAGCGTGCCCATGCTAAGTCCCTCTATTGGGTTTTATGTAGCTAATAAGTTATGTTTATAGAATTATTTTGTTATTTATATTTTTATAAAGTTGGCTTTGGCCTTTACACCCCATTCATGGTGTTGAGTCTTATTTGGACGCAATGAGTGCCTAGTGTGGGGTCAATAAACTTGTGCACCTTGTCAAATATCATTTATCTTTAAATTACCTTTAAAACATGTATTAAAATAAAAAATAAAAAATACATATCTTTTACTTATAATGAGGTAGATTACAAGTGGAGTGCTAATTTATCATGCCCGATAAACAACCAGCTATTAATTTTATAAATGTCCACCAAATGGCACCCAAAATCAAGTACAATATACTTTATTTAAAAAGATATCAGCATTTTTATATTTTAATAAAGTAACTGCACTTTTTGGGGCTAAAGTTGTCAGCAGTGGGGTGTTAGAAAAGTGCCTTTACTTTGCAGTCTATAGGAACTGGTGTTCCCTGTAAATATACATGTATATGCTTATATACATATATATTTACAATTTGATGCCATAGCTGCACGACTTTACCCCTTATCTGTGCAAATATCGCTTTCGCATAACTGATATTTTGCCCTCCGCTTGTAATCTAGCCCAATATGTATATATGTGTGTAAAATACTTTATGTTAATATGTTTAACCTTTTTGCTGCTGGGCCATTTTCACACCCTTATGCTAGAGATGTTTTAGTTGTCTGGCCTTCATTGCATTTACACATACATTTTTACTTTTTTTTCTGTTACGTACCCATCAAATTATACAAAATTTTTTCCACGACCAAGCATTTCAAGAAAATAACTTTAGTTTGCAGAAATATCATATCATGTGAAAATGCTACCATATAAAGGGCCAGATTATGAGTGTAGTACAAATCAATGCTTTAACTATGGTTAATTGCCCTAGAGGTAAGCTTTTTGTGCTTGTGGGGTTGCGCTCATTTTATGAGTTGAAAGTAAACTGTTTTCACTCTCGCGCTAACCGACAAGAGCAAAAGGATAGAAAATAACATGAACGTTCGCGTATTCTCCCATAGAAGTCAATGGAGAAAAAAAGTGGAAAAAAACCTCCACTCTCGTACAAACCCAATCACATATTCTCATATGCGCTAACCCAACATGAAAATATGAGTATTTCACATTCCACTTCAAATTACAGAATATGTTCTATTTATTTATAAATACATATTTCTACATTTGTTCTGATTTTGTTTGGTACAATATACTGTATATCTACAGTATACCTATATATATATATATATATATATATATATATATATATATATATATATATATATATATATATATTAGAAATAAAGATATGTTACCAGCACTAAACTGTCACTTTAAGTATGTATATAAAGACCGAGGGTAGGGATTTCTCACAAATGTATATATTCCCAAATAATGTTATTAGGTGTATGTATCGTGCAGCAATGAGAAGATGATTCAGTGTACCCTTAACACTGTTTGAAAATTGTAAAAGTAAAGAGAATAAATCAAATGGGTTTCAGTGCACAGATATATAAATATGCAATTAGTTGCACTGTTAGATATTATTGTATGAAATTCATAAAAAATGCTAATAATAATATAAATATCGCATAAGAAGTTCACAAAGAGTTCACAAAACAATGATGTGTTTGGTAGAGGATTTACTTCTTACCGGAAATAACCTCAATCATATGAGGTAATGTATTTTCCCAGCAGAATCAATACTATACCTTGATCAGTGGTTTCTTGGCCCCAGTTGCTCCTATGTGAAGGGGAGAAGTTATTTTCTCTGGAGATCTTTGTATGTCCCACTCTGTGGTCTTTTTCCGCCACTTGATTGGTAGAAACTTCCAATTCTCTCAGGAATATGTAGCCTTGGTGTCTCTCAGGAGTACGGTATATTCTCTCTTGTCACCAATTCTCACCAGGGTATGTAGGAAGAAATAAAGGAAAGGCACATAGCATAATACTGTTTTATGAAAGAAGTTTATTACAAACAGAATAGCGATATGCACTTACATTTGCAGCCCTCAATCCATGATGAGGTAAGCATTCACATGTGTATACATCTCAAAGATGTTGTACTTGACAATTATTACAGACTTTTTTCCAGTTTATATAACAATGGTAGCTTCAGGCACAACTAGGTGTATCTTCAAAAAAGTTCCAGGTAGTTAAAAAGCAAACATTTTCCTTTGCAATAAAAAAATGTGTGTGCCCTTTTGTCTAGAGATAATTATAAAACTTGAAGCAGACACTTATTATAAAAAAGCAACTTAGTTAAAAACAAAGTCAAACACAAAGGTAAGAGGTGTTTTGCACGACTTGTCACCGTGTTAAGATAGCATAAATACTCTTTTGAAACAAAGGGGAACTGTTCTGTAGTGCACTTACATATAAGTCCTGCACTGTGTTTAGAGAAATCAAGCTAGATATCGTTACCGGTGTAATGAGGTGCTTAAAGAAAATCCAGGAGAATCCTGTAAGGCTGGTGTCGCTGACGTGGAAGGTAAATCTTGTACTCCCACTGGTAAGTAAAACCTTATGCGTTTCGAAGTATAAAGTTACTTCTTCATCAGAGGTAAGTGTACAAGAACACCAGCGTTCGTTATTTAAAAGTATTTTGTGGGCGTGATTTTTTCCTTCCACGTCATGATGTTGACACGTGACCCCCGAACTGGTGTCCTATCCTGTGAACCGCCTCTCTAGGTTGCCTTAGTAACTCTTGTTGTCAGTAAACATATGCGCTTCCGTGTGGTTCTCATGTCACTTATGAGAACTTGTATATATTGAACTCTCCACGGATGCCTAATACCCACTTGAGTTTTTGCTAGTGGCATAATCTAAACAGATATGTCTGGACTCAACTATTATTTCTTATAAAATATTAAAAAACATTATGATATGAGCCTATGATGTTTGTGTAATATGTATGTATGACTAATATCAGTGTCAACGTTGCATATATTCGCTAATAGCCAATCTCTCTCAATTTTATTAACCCTATAGACCTATTGGTTTTATCTATTAGAGATCACTTAGAATACATTATTAATTCTCTTATCAAAGCACAGACTTATCTAAGTTCCGCTGTATGCACATATACATTGAATAGTTTTGTGCACCCATTACGTTTTGTACCTTTATTTTAGTACTACGCTTACAAGGACTTGTGTATGGAAATTTGTCCTGGAAATACTAAGTACACTAGATGTTTGTTTGAATTAGTATAAGCTATATTAGCCTCATAAACCTGTTAATAAGGAATTATTTTAGTACATAGTTTGTTCTCCTATATTAAAATGTAAATGTATATAAGTTCCTACTCTATGTGTATATCTGTATGATACTAAACTTGGTGCCCTAGTTTTCTTTTGTTATATTATTGTGCTGTCAAAAGTTTGTTTGCAACAGTGTGACTGGTGGTATTATCTGGGCACGATGATATTTTGGACTTTCTTTTTTTGTCCATTTAGTTTTTAATTTTTAATTTTTAATCTGTTCTTATTTGTAATATTCTAGGATAGACACATTATGCTGTGTCTTTATATCAATTGTACTGATCTATTTTTTCCACAAGGAGGAATCGTGGATACTTACCTGAACCATGGTGACCAAATTTGTTAATTAATTGTTCATACGAATTTAATTTGAAAATGTGTTTATGGTGTATTCTTATCTGTCAACACTACACAAGTGTATTTATTTGGAATTTTACAAAAAAGCCACTAGGTCTATGTCTTCATTCAGGCCTTTAGGAGTCATGGTGCCCATATAATGAATCCAAAAATATTCTCTTTGTCTGAGTCTCTGAAATCTATCCCCCCCCTCTCTTTGGTACAGGAACATGTTCTAAAATTGTTCCTCTCAGGAATTGGGGGTTCTTGTTAATGGGCTTTCCTAAAATGTCTAGAAAGGCTGTGATCTTTAAATCTAGTCTCTATATTTTTGATGTGATCAAGCAATTGCATCTTATAGGTTTGTTTCGTACGCCCTATGTATTGTAGTTTGCACGGGCATTCCAGTAAGTAGACTACAAAGGTGGTCTTACAGTTTGTTAGCTTGTTGATAACACAAGTTTTTTCCGGAAATGTATTAGACTGTATTATTTTAGTTGTTTTTTTAGGGTTGTAAGCATGTTCACAGCCTTTACAATTGTCTATTACACTTAAAAAAGCCCTTACTTTTATCAGTTAGCCAATTTTCCCTTGTTTGTGGTTTAATTTGGCTTGGTGCCAACATCTGTTCGAAATTTCTGTTTTTTCTGAAAATTATTTTTGGTATATTACCAATGGTATTTTTCAGTAGTTTGTCTTGTTGGAGAAAGGGCCAATATTTCCTCAGGATTTTTTTTATCTCGGGTGCGGCCTCATTATAAGTTGTTATCATATTGATATTCATATTTTGTTGATTTTGTATTTTTTGTGATTTTTCCCATTTATTAGTAGACTATTTCTTTCTAAGTTTTTTTACTCTTTTTTGTGAATTCTCTATTAGTTTTTTTGGATATTTCTTTTGAATGAATTTATTTTTAAGGATCTCTGATTCTTTGTTATAATCGTTCAATTTTGTGCAATTTCTTCTAATACGTTAAAATTGTCCGAACAGAATGTTGTTAATCCACGGCTGATAGTGTCGACTATCTGCCCGTAGGTATCCGCTACAATCTGTTTCTTTGGTGTATAGTTTGGTCAGGATTTAATTTTTTAATATCAGGTCTAAAAATTCTATGCTTGTATCTGAGATTTTTTAGGTAAAATTTAGGTTCATCATATTGGTATTTATATATTTGATGAACTCATCACACATGTTCTCTTCTCCATTCCATATTACCACAATGTCATCTATATATCTACCCCACCAGACGATATTTTTAATGTATGGGTTGTTGTTGTAGATATAGGACTGCTCCCATTCTCCCATGTATAGATTTGCGTAGCTTGGGGCCATAATTGTTCCTATCACTGTCCCGCTAATCTGAAGAAAGAAGTTGTTATCAAAATGAAAGTAATTTTTTCTCTAAGACAAATTTGACACTGTCTACAATAAATGATTGATGTATTTCTGTTAGCTTGGTTTTCTTCAGAACCTGTGACATTGCTTGAGTTCCCAAATCATGTGGGATACTGGTATATAATGATGACACATCTAGTGTCATCCATCTATAAGTATCCTTCCATTGTAGACTACTGAGTTTTATTATGATGTCTGTTGAATCTCTAATGTATGATTTTAATTGGGGGACTAATGGTTTTAGAAAATAGTCCACATACTCTGATAGTCAGCTGTTAGGGAATCAATCCCTGAGACTATAGGATGCCCAGGAGGATTGTTTTGATCTTTGTGGATCTTCGGGAGGTGGTAGAAGATTGCTTTCCTCGGATGTTCATGCAAATGTAAGTGCATATCGCTATTCTGTTTGTAATAAACTTCTTTCATAAAACAGTATTATGCAATGTGCCTTTCCTTTATTTCTTCCTACATACCATGGTGAGAATTGGTGACAAGAGACACCAAGGCTACATATCCCTAAGAGAATTGGACATTTCTACCAATCAAGTGGCGGAAAAAGACCACAGAGTGGGACAGACGAAGATCTCCAGAGAAAATAACTTCTCCCCTTCACATAGGAGCAACTGGGGCCAAGAAACCATAGATCAAGGAATAGACCATGTATTGATTTTGCTGGGAACATACATTACCTCATATGATTGAGGTAATTTCCGGTAAAAAGTAAATCCTCTACCAAACACATCATTGTTTTCTGAACTCTTTGTGAACTTCTTATGCTATATTTATATTATTATTAGCATTTCTTGAATTTCATACAATAATATCTAACAGTGCAACCAATTGCATATTTTATATCTATGCGTACACTCCTTACATTTTTGTAAATATTTTACACACAAAAGTTATAAAGGCTTAAAAATATGAGGTCTCAAGTGTTAGAAAAAAAGGCAAGCAAAGGGGTGTAACATATATATATATATATATATATATATATATATATATATATATATATATATATATATATATATACATGTCTAAATATGTGTATGTATGTAAATAAATAAATAAATAAATAAATAAATAAATAAATATATATATATATATACAGTATCTGTGTGTTGAGTTATTTTGAGGGGACAGCAAATTTACTTTGTTATACAGGCTGTACACTCACTACTTTACATTGTAGCAAAGTGTCATTTCTTCAGTGTTGTCACATGAAAAGATATAATAAAATATTTACAAAAATGTGAGGGGTGTACTTACTTTTGTGAGATACTGTATATATATATATATATATATATATATATATATATATATATATATATATATATATATATATATTTACATAAATACATATGAAGTTGTGGTAATCATTCTAGCAGAAATTGTGATTGTCCTCAAGCGATAACGTTTACTTTCAACTTGTTATACCAGCAGTAAGAGCGCAAACCACTGCTCAGATGCAAACGTTTTGTAATCTGGCCCTAAATGCAAAAAATGAACATTGTTATGTCATTTGATATGGTGTACATAGTCAATAGCAGCATTGGAGTCATTTCAAGCACACATTATTGTTCCACATTTAGCATCAGTTCACCTTCACAAAACAGAAACATTTATGATTTTATACTTCATGGTTCAATTAAACTTAACAATTAAAAATCAGAAAAGACAACAATTATTATGTTTGTTACTAGTCCCCATCTTGCAATTTATGCAGAAAACTAGTAGATGTAAAATGTCTAACCATAAAAACATTACACAAAGTTAAAATAACACAAAATTCTGAATTCCCAGAGAGGTAATTCCTATCCCTACCCAAAATAACTCAGCAAAGCAAAAAAAAAAAAAAATATTTAAAAAAATATTAAAAAAATAGTTGTAGCAAAAGTCATCCTATAGAATTTCACAAAATATCACCCATGTTTACATTCTTTTAGTTCTCCCATATATTTTGATGCTTAGATTTTTTTTCCTTGCGGTAGTGCATATTTTGGGGGGCAATAGTCCCATTTATAGCTTAGATGACTGCAAAAGGAAACCACTATATAGGTTATTGCACCTTTATGTTTTATGGGGGGGGGGGGGGTGGAGGCTCTACAAGTGCCACCTCCTCAAACAAATCATGACTGTCTACTTAAGGCAGGTGATCACCATTACTGTGGTAATCACCTAAAAAAATTAAAAGGGGATGTGACCCCTCATTTGAAAGATAGAAATTACCACTTTCACTAAAGGAGTCTCATACCATCTAGAAAAAAATATATGGGGAGATAGGGGGCTCTTTGGTAGCCTCCCTCCACTAGAAATAAATTTGTGGTGTAGGTGACCACCATTTTTAATTTGGATCAGCTGCATTTTAGGGGAGCAAGTGACCACTCATTGGAAAAACTGGGTTTGAACTTTCAAGTGTGGGGAAACTTGTCCCTATAGTTTAAAAAACAAGGGTAGATAGGACTCAATTAGAGACCCATTTCCCTCTGGTGAAACAGTATTTCCGGTTGCAAGTGACCCCTCATTTGAAGGCAGTCTCCACTCTTACCCAAACTGGTCAGTAGATAGGGTCTCCGTTAGATCTCCCTCCCCGTCAACTTAAACAGCATTTTCAATGCTGCTGCAGGTGATTGCCATTTTTAGAGCTATCACCTGCAACTTACAAGGGCAGACACCCCTCTTTCAAATGAGGTCACCTGTCCTTGTAAGTGGCCTGGGGGCTGTGATACAAGCTTCCAAAGCCCTCTTCCCCAGCCCCCTGGCTAGCTGTCTCTCACTGCCAGCTTTGGCAGTTAGCCCTTCCCCTTGTGATGTCACCACAGGCACCTTTACGAGGAAGGAGCTGCAGTCTCCTGGCCCCATCTGCAGTGCAGTGGTCCCTAGGATACGGATCAGAAGGGGACCCCTGGATGAAGAACCTGTGTTTGTCACCTGCACTACATGAAGAGAATGTCTCAACATGCATATCTAAGAGTTCAACAAATGTTTTTATTTTATTTTATGGTAGCCCTATGACAGCTTGTCAGTTGTGCAAACACAACACCTAACACATCACTTATAATTTGAGCAATGTTTGCTGTTAACCTTGTGCGCTATTCTTATTGTGGGTCTCTGATATTGATAGCGCATCCTGCGCTATTAATAGTGCTCCACTTCACTTGGAATTCATACTAAAATAATTGCAGGTACACCCTGGTGAGTTTTTCACCATATTAAAGGGACAATTTACTCAATTATTTGTATTGTTTCAAAAGATAGATAATGCCATTACTACCCATTCCAAGCTTTGCACAACCATCATGTTATATTAATTTACTTTAGAATTATTATTATCGGTTATTTGTAGAGCGACAACAGATTCCGCAGTGCTATAAACAAAGGGGGAGTACAACAAAACAATTATAGGGTAGAGGGTCCTGCCAAGAGTTGCACTGTTGTAGTCAGCTCTTAAGAAGGTGATCTACAAACAGCTGGACTTTTAGGCTTACATGCTAAGAGGGTTCAGGGGATTGCAGTGGAGGAGAGGAACTGGTATTATGAAAGGTTAGCGTAGGTTGCATGCGTCCCTGAACAGTAGAGGCTTTAGGGAGCACTTGAAGCTTTTAAAACTAGAAGAGAGTCTTGTGGAGCGAGGCAGAGAGTTCCACAAGATGGGAGCCAGTCTGGAGAAGTCCTATAAACGGGAGTGTGATGAGGTGACAAGAGAGGAGGAGAGTAGGAGGTCATGAGCAGAGCGAAGGGGACGAGAGGGAGAGTATCTGGAGACAAGGTCTGAGATGTAGGGGGGAGCAGTGCAGTTGAGGGCTTTGTATGTAAGAGTGAGAGTTTTGTGTTTGATCCTAGAGGCAAGAGGAAACCAGTGAAGGGATTGGCAGAGAGGCGCAGCAGATGAAGAGCGACGTGTAAGGAAGATGAGTCTGGCAGAGGCATTCATTATGGATTGTAAAGGAGCTAGGCGGCAGGTGGGGAGACCAGAGAGGACAGAGTTGCAGTAATCAAGGCGGGAAAGAATGAGAGAGTGGATTAAAATCTTAGTTGTGTCTTGTGTAAGGAAGTGTCTAATTTTAGAGATGTTTTTAAGGTGGAAGCGGCAGGCTGTAGCCAAGGACTGAATGTGAGGAGTGAAGGAAAGATCTGAGTCAAATGTGACCCCGAGACATCGGGCGTGCGGGGTAGGGGTAATGATGGCGTTGTCGACAGTTATAGAGATTTTGGGGGTGGAGATTTTGGAAGAAGGGGGGAAAATGAGGAGCTCAGTTTTGGAGAGATTTAGCTTGAGGTAGTGAGAGGACATCCAGGAAGAGATGTGAGAAAGACAGTTAGTGACACGGGTTAGCAAGGAAGGAGATAGTTCTGGTGCAGAGAAGTAGATTTGGGTGTCATTGGCATACAAATGATATTGGAAACCGTGGGACTTAATTAGGGAACCTAGTGATGACGAATAGATTGAGAAGAGAAGGGGACCGAGGACAGAGCCTTGCGGTACTCCGACAGAAAGTGGTGACGGGGCAGAGGAGGCCCCAGAGAAGGCTACACTGAAGGTACGGTTTGACAGGTAGGAAGAGAGCCACGAAAGGGCTGTGTCACAGATGCCGAAGGATTGGAGGGTTTGGAGCAAAAGAGGGTGGTCGACAGTGTCAAAGGCTGCGGACAGATCAAGGAGGATAAGCAGAGAGAAGTGGCCTTTTGATTTAGCTGTAAGTAGGTCGTTGGTGACCTTAACAATAGCTGTCTCTGTGGAGTGATAGGGACGAAATCCAGATTGCAGCGGGTCAAGAAGGGAGTTTAACGTAAGGAAATGGGATAGGCGTGCATATACTAGTTTTTCGAGAAGCTTTGAAGCAAGAGGGAGGAGGGAAATTGGGCGATAGTTGGATGGGGAGGTAGGATCAAGGCAAGGGAAGGTTTTTTGAGGATAGGTGTGACCAGTGCATGTTTCATCGATGAGGGAAATGTACCAGTGCTGAGGGAGAGGTTGAAAATGTGTGTTAGTATAGGGGTAAGGGTAGCAGAGAGAGAGGGGAGCAGCTGTGAGGGGATAGGGTTAAGGGGACAGGTAGTGAGGTGAGAGCGCAGTATAAGTGCTGAAACTTCGTCCTCAGTAACAGGGGAGAATGAACTAAGTTTCAGGTTATGAGGGTTGTGGTTGAGTGAGAGTATTTAAGGGGGGGAGAGAATGGAATTGTGTTGAGAGCTGATTTCATGTCTGATGGAGTCTATTTTGTTAATGAAGTGACTGGCAAAGTCTTGAGCTGACAGAGAAGTTGTATTAGGAAGTGGGGGAGGGCGGAGGAGAGTATTGAAAGTGGAGAACAGACGTTTTGGGTTTGAAGAAAGATTAGAGATAAGAGTAGAGAAGTAGTGTTGCTTGTGGAGATTAAGGGCAGAGTAGTAGGAGTTCAAGATGAATTTGTAATGAAGAAAATCAGCAGACTTTAGAACCTTTAAACCTCTAAATTTCTGCCTATTTCTAAGCAACTACAGGCCACCTCTTATCTGAGTGCATTCTTATAGCTTTTCACTGTAAGACACCGCTAGTTCATGTGTGCCATATAGATATCATTTTGCTCACTCCCGTGGAGTTATTTATGAGCCAGCACTGATATGCCAAAATTCAAGTCTATCAAAAGAACTGAAATAAGGGGGCAGTCTGCAGATGCTTAGATACAAGGTAATCACAAAGGTAAAAAAGTATATTAATATATCAGTGTTGGTTGTGCAAAACTGGGGAATGGGTAATAAGGGGATTATCTATCTTTTTAAACAATAACAATTTTGGAGCAAACTGTGCCTTTAAGGATTTCCTCTTTCCTGTATTATGCTTAATACAGCTTTGGCATTCACTGTTCACATTCATATTCTGCTTTTTCCTAAGAACATGTCCGGTGTTAACCTATACATTTATTGAGCCCCCCACTACTAAGGAACAAACTCAGGCCCCATCCTCTTCCAGATGAGTTATTGTAACTTTTTTACTATTTAGCCAGCCTATTTATCCATTGTTTCACCTTGAAATAGTACCCACATACCCTTCTCCTTTTTCATATCTTTATATTAAGCTGTAAATTTGCTACAAAATGGTCTCATTCTATAAAGCAATAGTGAAGCTACCTGATTTATCGCCTGGAACCAGTAGTGCAGAGAATAAGAAGCTTTCAGTTTATCAAGTGTTCTGCAGAATTATCTGTGGGCAAGCCAAGGATCAAGGCCAGAAGAATAGTCCAGAACCTGGTATCAAAGTTGAGGGATAAATCACGTACGTAGGTCAGGGCACAGCCCCAAAAGTTCATAAGCCAGTAAATTCTTAGGAAATGTATCTCAACAGGAGGTTAAAATAGGTATTGTGGTCCAGAAACTTTGCCCAGGTAAAAGTCAGGATAGTAGCCTAGTAACATGACTGCGTTGGTCTTTATATGAAAATAACCAAGCACTGGATAGGAGTTTGAAATGGCATTTTAACACCTCCCATCGGTGCCAAAGGCAAAGCCAGAGGTCATTTCCAACCAAAGGACATAACATTTTAACTAATGCACAATACTTTAAATGAAAATTTAAGCACAAAACAAACAGCATTCAGTGAGCTTACCACGCTAATACAAAGCTAATTAGCATGGACCCTGGCTTCTGCAGCAACAGACTCCTCTATTTTAATGTGCCACTGCCTAACCTTCCTGGAGCTCTGAGCAGCATGTCCCTTAGCGCACTGCACAGTTCAGACTTCCTTGCACACAGTGTGGCAATGACTATGTTGTAACACTTTCTGAGTAAGTATAACGCAGCTCCGGCCACACTGAAGACCTTCACACATTCTCATACACTCCTTTTATCTCATTTTTTTATACCCTGTTTGTCAAGAATGTGTTCCCACCGTCACATGTACCGTTACAGATTGTTTAAACCTTTTTTTATCATTGCCCATTGCCACTCCTGGTTTTAGAGTTTGAGGCAACTCAAAGCCATTAGAAAACTTATTTTGGCTTCTAATAACATCTCACTGTGATACTTTGCAATGTATTATTTATTTATTTTTTGCTTTTTAAGTATCTAATTCACTAGCCTTGCCCTTGAAAATCCATTTTGGTGGTTTCACATACTGGGCAAGATTATAAGTGGAAAGAAAGCAATATATGCTCTCCACTGAGTAATACCAGGGCAAATGTGCACTGGTATTTCAAGTGGCCCATCATGCAAATTCAAGCTCGTGTTTCGTGCTTCCATAGGTTACAATTTGAGACACTGCATGAGAACCTAGCGCAGCGAAGGGGGTAAGTCGCGCAGCGATGGGCAGCATTTTTAAATATATATGTATATGAATATATACATATATATTTATGTGGGACAAAAAGCGGAAATAAACTGGCGCTACAAACTATGGGACTGGAGAAAAATACAGACTAGATCACAAAAACTATTAATATTAATATATTGTAATAGAAAAAACTGTGAAGCATGCATCCACCTCTTCAGCGGAAGTAAGCCAACAAAAAAATTCAAGTCTTGCAGTACAGGGAAGGAGTTTGAAATAAAGACACAATGTAACTGTAAAACTGAATATGTAGTATATATGTTACAGTGTAGTTGCAATTTGCAGTATATTGGTAGGACTATTAGACCTTACAAGAAGAGGTTATTAGAACATCTAACCAATATTACTGCAGGGGAAAAAATCACATAACCTATCCCTGCACTTTAAGAATTTTCATAACAAAGATCCAAAATGTCTGAAGGGAACTATAATTGAACATGTTAAAGCTCACAAATGTAGGGGAAATTAAGAAATTAAGAAAAAAAAGAAACATTTTGGATACACACTATGAATACCCTCACACCCCATGGTCTTAATAAAGACATTGACCTAGCTGCATTTTTGGGAAATTAATGATTGCTATAGGATAGCCATGCAGTTTTAAAATTGTTCCATTAAATTTTATATTTTCTCATTGGGTGCAATATTAATCTGTAGATACAAATTATATTATATACACATATAAAATGTTTTTAGCATATTTATAAATATTTTATGGATTGTTAAAAAGATTGAAATAGTATTTAAGATAATGTGTTCCTGTTTTTATTCCATTTTTTATTCCTTTTTTATTGCTTGTATTTAAGGTTCATTGCATAGCAGATAAGCCAATTCTTTTTAGATATAGGACTGTTAATAATCCAGTAGGAATAAATGGGATTTTTAAAACATTTACTTTTCATAATACACTGACAACTTAAGATATTTTCATTCAAATTTAATTTATTATATTCAAACTCAGACACAAACAGTATTTAATTAATCTTTTTGCAAGTTAAGAATATTTATGTATTCCCAAATATATGTATAAATGATTGAGGTCCCCCAGTAATAGTCGATAGGCGAATGTAGCTGCAAACTACACTATAATATTACACATTCTGAGAGTCAGCCAAATATGAGGACACTCTGATAGATTAAGGAGGTGTGTGTGCTGTAGCAAATGGAAGCACAGCTACCAAATTGATGCAAGAGAGAGGTGTGTGTGCTGTAGCCAATAGAAGCGCAGCTACCAAACCGCCCAATAACCGCAATATGTGGTTTAAGAAGAGGAGAGCCGCTCATTCAATCAGAAGTCTCTGAAGAAGAAGGAACTATTGCAGAAATCCTTTGAAATGCGTCAGACATATGAACTATATATCATGTGCATTCATCTTTAAGAGTATATATTTACTATTTTATTAATTTACACTGTACATATAGATTTGATACTACAGAACCAGCGCTATCTATTTTCCCTTTTGTTCCTCTACATTTACATATATATTTATGTGTTTATATGTGTATATACACATATTAACATATAAATATATATGTGGGTAAGCATAAACATATATATTTACCGGGAACACACAGTTCCCCATAGACGGCAGTGTAAAGGCACTTTTCAGTGTGTTTTTTTTCTAACACCCGCCAAATTTAAACACCAAAAACTGCTTTGTGTAGTTATTTTTATTAAAAAAAGAAGCTATTTTTTTAATAGAAATTACAATATACTTTAATTTGGGGTCAATTGGGACACTTTTTTAAAATAAACCAGAGATCTGGTCTCTGGTTAATTTTTGGAGTGCTTAATTGCTACCGCAAGCTCTCTGTAGCAATAACCAGGCACTTGAAATGGCTGGTTATTTATTGCACGCCTGTAAACGGGGAATTTGCCCGTTTATGGGCATGCGATAAATTAGGTCTCCACTTGTAATCTAGCCCTATATATTTTGTACTGTTTTAGTTTAATCAAAAATGTTTTAAAGCTAGCTTTGTTCACTAAGTTGATTTTAATAAATATTATTGTGTAATTGTTAAATAGATATGTTTAAAATATAACTAAAATAGAATGTGTAATATACAAAACCTAAAAAACATAACTAAACAATTATTAACAGAAAGTTTAATTTTGATCAAGCATTTGGTTGCTAAATACAATGTTAAAGGAACATGGTAGCTCCAACATATTATTGCAAGGCACTTAGCAATGTGTAATGCATTAAAAGGTCCAGATTACAAGGCAAGCACAACACTGCAAGTGGTATGGAATAGTAATAATGCTTGTGCACAATCTGTACCAATTACGTCTTGTGCTCAAACTTTGTAAGCAAACCAACTTGCAATGGGTGCACTACTACTACTTTTGATCTTGCTATCCTATATTATAAAAGACAAGAGTTTGTCTGAAGCCGTCATGCGCAGTTCAGACAAACTCTTGCCGCTGATCGCACGCGCACTCTTGGCCAGCTGTTGATCGCACGCGCAACCCACTTAGCATGTTTGACCCCCCTTGCTGCGCACGCAAACTCACAAAACTGATTTGAGCCAACGCGCACGCGCACGCGCACGCGAACCCTAGCCGCCTATCACACCCTCGCACTAGCCGTTGACAACTTAGCCTACTAGCCTATCACACAATGCGCACGCGCACGCAAACCCACGCAACTAGCCTAGCCGCCTATCACACCCTCGCACTAGCCGTTGACAACACACTTAGCAAATAGCCGTTGAAAGCAGCTGATCAGAGACAGGGGAGAGGGAGAGAGGGAGACAGGGGAGAGGGAGACAGGGGAGAGGGAGACAGGGGAGAGGGAGACAGGGGAGAGGGAGACAGGGGAGAGGGAGAGAGAGACAGGGGAGAGGGAGACAGGGGAGAGGGTGAGAGAGACAGGGGAGAGGGAGACAGGGGAGAGGGAGACAGGGGAGAGGGAGACAGGAGAGAGGGAGAGAGGGGAGAGGGGGAGAGGGAGACAGGGGAGAGGGAGACAGGGGAGAGGGAGACAGGGGAGAGGGAGACAGGGGAGAGGGAGACAGGGGAGAGGGAGACAGAGACAGGGGAGAGGGAGACAGGCAGGGGAGAGGGAGACAGGCAGGGGAGAGGGAGACAGGGGAGAGGGAGACAGGGGAGAGGGAGAGAGGGGAGAGGGAGACAGGGAGACAGGGGAGAGGGAGAGAGGGGAGAGGGAGAGAGGGGAGAGGGGAGAGGGAGAGAGGGGAGAGGGAGAGAGGGGAGAGGGAGAGAGGGGAGAGGGAGAGAGGGGAGAGGGGGAGAGGGAGAGAGGGGAGAGGGAGAGAGGGGAGAGGGAGACAGGGGAGAGGGAGAGAGGGGAGAGGGAGAGAGGGGAGAGGGAGAGAGGGGAGAGGGAGAGAGGGGAGAGGGAGAGAGGGGAGAGGGAGACAGGGGGACAAGGGAGAGGGAGAGAGAGACAGGGGAGAGGGAGAGAGAGACAGGGGAGAGGGAGACAGGGGAGAGGGAGACAGGGGAGAGGGAGACAGGGGAGAGGGTGAGAGAGACAGGGGAGAGGGAGACAGGGGAGAGGGAGAGAGAGACAGGGGAGAGGGAGACAGGGGAGATGGAGAGAGAGACAGGGGAGAGGGAGACAGGGGAGAGGGTGAGAGAGACAGGGGAGAGGGAGACAGGGGAGAGGGTGAGAGAGACAGGGGAGAGGGAGACAGGGGAGAGGGTGAGAGAGACAGGGGGGGGGAGAGGGAGACAGGGGAGAGGGTGAGAGAGACAGGGGGGGAGAGAGAGAGACAGGGGGGGAGAGAGAGAGACAGGGGGGAGAGAGAGAGAGAGAGAGAGAGAGAGAGAGAGAGAGAGAGAGAGAGAGAGAGAGAGAGAGAGAGAGAGAGAGGGAGAGGGGAGAGAGAGAGACAGACAGGGGAGAGAGAGAGAGACAGGGGGGAGGAGAGAGAGAGACAGGGGGGAGGAGAGAGAGGCAGGGGAGTGAGAGAGACAGGGGAGTGAGAGTGAGAGTGAGACAGGGGAGTGAGAGTGAGAGAGACAGGGGGGATAGAGTGAGAGAGACAGGGGGGAGAGAGTGAGAGAGACAGGGGGGAGAAAGAGGGGAGAGAGAGAGAGAATATAAAAATAAAAATAAACCACACGGCCCGTGTGAACGGGCTTTAGGACTAGTATATATATATATATATATATATATATATATATACTTTGAAACCAATAATCTTGTAATACTCAAACAAAAGTTACTGAATGCTCAAGACCAAGTGGAAAATAGAATACAAATGTTGTCAATTGTTCTCAACTTGAAGTCAAAGCGCTATGTTGGTGCTGTGCACATGCTTGGTGCATGCACATAGACAATGATATGTATTCTTTATGTATTGTGCACAGAGCATACTTACTAATCTGCATCTCTTATACATGCATGTGGTGCTGATCTCAGCTTTAAAAATCGCTAAATTGATAATTTCACACATCATGAATTATTATTATAAGCTAAAGGTAAAAAAAACAAAACAAGCAAACAAAAAAAAAAAAAAAAAGTGTCAGCAATAAAACAGAATCAATTATACAATGGCCTTAATCACAATCTTTCCAATATTAACAAGATTTCAGTTTTGGATTATATGGTTTTGAATAATCACAATCCAAAATGGATTTGTCTGCTAAAACATAATTTAAAATGCTCCTGAATTTTTTTTTTTTCAGTTATATTAAGTACTTTTTGTTATCGGGATCGAAACCGGGAATCCAACCAAAACTGACATATACAATGGCCCTTTCACACCCCTTAAAGGGACACTGTAACCAAAAATGTTCTTTTGTGATTCAGATAGAGCATGACATTTTAAGCAACTTTCTAATTTACTCCTATTATCAAATTTTCTTCATTCTCTTGGTATCTTTATTTGAAATGCAAGAATGTAAGTTTAGATGCCGGCCCATTTTTGGTGAACAACCTGGGTTGTCCTTGTTGATTGGTGGATAAATTCATCCACCAAAAAAAAAGTGCTGTCCATAGTACTGAAACAAACAAAAAACTTAGATGCCTTCTTTTTCAAATAAAGATAGCAAGAGAACAAAGAAAAATTGCTAATAGGAGTAAATTAGAAAGTTGCTTAAAATTGCATGCTCTATCTGAATCACAAAAGAAAAAAATTGGGTTCAGTGTCCCTTTAAGATTGCATTACAGTTGTTTTGAGTTAACCGCTTTGTACAGTGCGTATATTAAATCATCATCTACATGTGTGAGTTTAACCAATTGCAATCTAAATCCATCCTGATAACTGCTAAATAATAGGAATGCAATTTGTATTTAGGCATGATGGGTATACTGCAAGTGTTTTTTCTTTTTCTTTTTTATTTCCACTCATCAATTGAGAAAGCACCATTTCTGATTTAGTGACATTTACATCTGAAATCAAGGAGGGCATTATGGAAAATGAGTTTCTATAAGAAGTGACCTTAACTTATCTCACCTCATCATGAAATCACGAGGCTTCTTCCATTGCAATAATGTAGCTGCAAAGAATTGGCAAAGCTGAAAACCTCACTGTAGAGAACAAGGTTTGTATTTGTGCAATTTCTATTACTTTAAGAAGAGGTTCTGGATATTGTAAATCACGATTATTAAATACACCATTTTTGGAACGTCTGATATATTTTTTTTAAAAAATGAAAAAGATCTTGGTCATCAACAAACAAGAAGGAACGGCAAACAGTTAAATCCCTGTCACAAAGGTGCAATTGCAAATTGAAATCTCATTTATGAAGATAACAATAATGGGAAAAAAAATGATTATGAAAGAAGAAGACTTTTTCAGAACACAATTGCTACTTGCCATTTCTGGATGTATCTGTGGTGAATTCTTGCTTTTCCTGCAGACGCTGCTAGCTGTACGACATAACCTATATTAAGTACATGTACAGTAAATATGTAATTGTGTGTCCTCTCCACTGCAGATGGACTCTAAAACAGAGATGGATAGAGCTTTAATTAATTTAGACCATATATACAAATGTGACTGTAAAATGCTTCAGAGTGTCTTGCACATGCGCAACATAATAGAATTATTGCAAATGGTCTTAGGAACCTTGCAAATATGTAAATAAACAAACATCTGAGGACTTTGTCAATTGCCCATGGGTGTCGAGTTCAATAAGTGTAAAATGGTCTCAAAAATGATCAAGGCAATGCATTGTGATTGCCAAGAAAATTTAAACTCGTAAAAAATAGACCTTTTTTCAGTGATATCTCAAGATTGTGATTGTCTTGATTCAAAAAGTGCTGAAAACAGATTGTGCTCAAATATGGTTTATTTTTTTAACTAGTCCCTTATACTTTACATCTATATAAGTGCACAAACACAAATGATAACATCTGATTGTAGTTTTTGCATATATTCCCAATCCAAATATAAAAATAATATGCTACATTTATCATAGATTTAATTTTGACTACTTAATAAATTCAAACAGCCTTACATCTGATTCATTATAATGCCGTAGAAAAGGTAGCTAAAAACCTTGGTACATTTTTAAGTTTTTGCATAGCAATAGTTATATTAGAATGGGACCATTATCTATCATTTGTTAGATATCACTTAGGCATAGGTTTACCAACAACATTCTAACAGCTTTTAAAGCAGAAACTAAAACTTTACTTCACACTGAAATGAATGTAAGACCTTTGGGACTTGGTCACACTAACCATTGTCTCCTCTATGTTCAAAATGTGCTTGTATGATTTACAATATCATTATATACAGATAACTTTGTAAAGCTTTGTGTACATAGACTTTAGTTTTACTGCAGTTAATAAATGTATCCATACTATAAATGTGTGTGATATCACAGTCATTTAATATCATTAAATAAAAAAAAGGAGCAAAATAGTATATCAAAGAAAAAAGTCACATTATACCCAATATATGTGTCTGAGCTTCATTAGTTTATTGTCCTTTTAAACTTCTTGATTAGATAAAGCAAATTAGATGCAGAAAACTGTGTTTGAAAAAGAAATAGTACATTTTTCTATATAAAAAAAACCCATTTATATTCTAAACAAATACAATTATAGTTTTAATTAATGCAGAAGAATTTCTATTCATATTTTGATTTTATATAATTGTCTAACAAATAAATTCATTTTTTCCAAAAAGGATTTTAATTTACACTATCATCAGGAAGTCACAGTTAAAATCAAATTTCTTTCTTTGTCAAGGAATATTAATGCTGTGATTTTTTTGAAAAATAGTAACAAGAAATAGGAAATATAATAATATTACTAAGAGAATAGATGGAACATTAAGCTAGTTTATGGTTGTCCCTATACTGTAAGCTCTTTTATTTGTTTTTCTTTTGTTTAGTAGTTCTTGTGAACTTTTATTTGTTCTACCATGAATCTGTGTCAGTGTTTTACAAATAAATTATAGAAAAAATAATTGTATTAATATTGTAAAACAATGGCAAAACAGAATTATAGGGGAAAAAACTTAATTTTCTCCCACAAAAAAGTAATGTACTGAAGCAGGAAGAAATATAAGTTATTTCCCCAAAACTTATAGCTCCATTTTATAGCATGTTTCAGGTTTGTGCCTCACTTTTTTAACTAGTAAATTGGTACATTCCTTTGGCTTTCAAGAGGTTAAGCAAGGAGACAATTCCCTTGCCTGCCTCCCACACCTTACCCAGGTGCATGGTAAATCAGTATTAATGACAATATCATTCATGTGCAGTCATCTCCTGCCTGCAATTTGGTTTTAATTAGTCGCTACGTTGTCTCTCCCGCTCACTGACAGCCATTAAATAGGGAATGACACCAATGCCAGAATTGAAAGGATTTTCAGTTCCTTGTATGTAAGGAGCTATTAAGAAGGCTGCAGTGCCTCCTAGTGGTAGAAATAAAGAAAAAAAATATCAGTTGAGGATTATTTTATTTTTTTAGGCAAGAAAATATTATTTCATTATTTATGCCTTTTTTGTTCAAAATATATAACTAAAGGGCAATTTGTCGCTTAAAATAAAACCATTATAAATTTGTTTTGGGTTCATTTGATAAAACACTTCTCATAATATTCACAGCTTTACAATTTATATGCCAGATTTCCAGTAGTGGTAAATTTAAGATTTTAAAACTGCTCTGTATTAAAAAGTTGACTTTAGGTAACAAGGAGATAATCCCTCGTTTTATAGGGGAGGATTATTATGTGGTTACCAAGAGCCAGAGACACATTATAAGCAGTATTTTTTTTTTTACATAAATCATGTCTCAGAATAGCTGTAGTTTACGTCATGAATAACTTTTGGCACATACTATAGAGAGTTTTAAAGTTCAACCGATCTCTGTGAATGCATCTTTTTTTCTATTGCTTTTTCAGGTTGCATTATTTAAAATAAAAATCTATAACAGTGATAGACACTATGTAAACATGGCTAATAATAAAAAGGGACCAATAACTGGAGGGTCAGAGATTATGATAACACCAGAATTATATCTCTTTTTTCATGCATCCCCAAAACTAAGATGCCTAATAGATATGTATAAAAATGTATATTGTACATGGAAACAAGTTATTTAAAGGGATAGAAATGTCAAACATTTGAACTAAAAACATATTATTACGGTTTGCTAGTATCATACGCACATATGCTGCAATCTCAATTTTGACCATCTATCTCTTTAGGTACACTGGATCAATTTAACTTTTATTGAAGCTATACACTTGTATGTTCTTATTTGGAACTTCCTATGCAGTTAAGTAGGGGCATAAAACTCAAATTTAAATTGCCCCTAAAGGACTAGATTACTAGTGGAACATGATATTTGTGCTCCACTCAGCAATACCAGTGAACGTAAATGTGCGCTGGTATTACAAGTGTGGCACAATGTGAACGCGACCTTGCTTCAAATTCCCCGGAAGCCAAGCGCTCATGAGAGCATCCTTCCATAGGCTTCAATGAAAGCCTCATTTTTATGCTGACAGACACAGCAAACCACCTAGTGCAGCACAGGGGGCAAATATCACAGCGTTGGGCAGCAATAAATAAATATATATGTAGATGAATATATATATATATATATATATATATATATATATGTGTGTGTTTATTTGTGTATACCTATATAATCAGATGAACGATTCACCACATAATCGGTAAAATAAAATAAAATCCAAAACTTTATTTTGTCTTCATACAAGACAGCATACGATAAAATGCAAATTCTTGATAATGGCACAAAACATCAATCTTTCATACAGAAAAGTGGTGTGGCACTAATGGCTTACGCGTTTCAGCCCGAAAGCCGTAATCATAGCCTGGAGAGTGAGTGGGGTGTATGTAACAGCCGTGGGATGCCCTGTATTTGATAGAGACTATATTGATTGCGCCTACACTTCATTGAGGATTCAGTCTGTGTATAACAGACTTTTTCACTATTTCAGAGTTTGCTCTTTGTATGTTGTATTTATATGTGTATATACAAATATATTTATAGAGAAAACACAGTTCCCTATTGACATCCATGTAAAGTCACTTTCAGTGCCGTTGTTCCCCTCACTTTAACCCCTTATTACGGCTTTGATCATATTTTTCTTTTATGTTACTCTACAGTCCTCTTAATTTTGGGGGCAATTGGGGCATAGAAAAATTCATTAACCAGAGGTCTGATCTCTGGTTAATGATTTCTAGCGCTAAGTGTAAAAGTGAGCTTGCGGTAGCATTAACCAGCCAGTAGTAATGGCTGGTTATTTAACATTCGCTAGCAAAGGGACAAATTTGCCTCTTTATCAGCGAACGTTAATATAGCGCCTTGGAGAATTAAAGTAAATGTATACATGAGCTGCAAGAAAACTATGTTTAGAAATTATAGAGCAGTACCCCAGTTCCAATTAATACCTTGTCATGCTGTAGTAAGCGTTACATCCCATGGATAGCATATGCTTCTTAGAAAATCCCTATGAGTTTTTCAGACTCCGTTTTCAGTTTGTTGTTTATTTTCTCCAGGGGAACAGGATGGCTAGTCTGGCTGTTCCTATGAGAGCTAAACACACTGGCTTGTTTCCAGAACCGTCTGAGACCTGGGAACATGAGGCATTTGGTCTCAGGAACCTTATGCAGACAGTTCCAAGTAAAGTGTAAAGTGATAAACTTCACACAGATTCAGTTTCCAGCAAGTGACTTAACAAGTATATAAAAATAACTGTAAAGATGGTTAGGTTACAGAGAATCTGGAAGACAAGAAAACCCTTGCAACTAAATGTATTTGGTTTAACTTAACCCTATGAAAGCTGAAGGGTCTAATTGCATGCATAACCATAATTCTGCCACATATAAGGTATCAGCTGTGAGTGCCTCTGTTGGAAATCTTCTATACTGCAGCCGTGATCCATTCTGGGTCCATCATAAACAATGTAGGTGACATTAAAAGGACATTGTACATTATAATTTTTCTTTGCATAAATGTTTTGTAGATTTTCCATTTATATAGCCCACCTGAGAGTGTCTTGGTAACAATTTATAGTTTTGTTTATTTTTTAACAATATTGTGCTGATTTTCAGACTCCTAAACAAGCCCATAAGTATCAGATGTAGACTGAAGTCTACAGATTTCTGATTTCTCTTGCATATGTAATGGGTCCTTTCATATGCAGGGGAGGTGGGGGGTAGTGTGTGTTCTTCCTATTTTCTACTTTCAGCCCCTTCCAAAGGGTGTCCCAGTCTAACCTCATCAACAGTGCTAAACTGAGAGTTTCTAAGTAAGTTGTTAAAAGGTTTTATACTGGGTTTTTAGATCAGCATCTGTGCCTATTCTTATTTATATTAATGTCTATTACATGCAGTTATATGGAAAGTGGTGTATAGTGTCCCTTTAACACAGACATATCTGCCTCAGGCCAATGTAGAAATAAGTTTATGCCACTGATAATTCCTGTAAAAAAATAAAATAAAAATAAAAAATATATATATATATATATATATATATATAAATACACAGTATATATTAATAAGCTCAGTGCCAATTTTTATTTTTAGTATCCAAAGTTGTCAATCTAATTACATTCAAGGAATAGCAAAATGGCAACAGCAGCATTTTTTCTCTTTTATTTAAAAGACATATCCCTATCAGAAATGTAACATTTTGGGACCCCCTTGGTCCTTAATCATGCCTATATAAAGATAGATAGATAGATAGATAGATAGATAGATAGATAGATAGATAGATAGATAGATAGAATGTGATGATCATCATAATAATAATTAAACATTATTGTAATAATTGTAAGATTTGTTGAGGAATTTACTGCATTACAACTATTTTATTCCTTGTGGGTAACATAAAAAGAGATTATACTGCTGCTGACCATGGTTGGTCTTGTAGCTGTAGGATAAACTAGTTGGCTGATAAACCACATACAAAGCATTATATGCCAGGTCATTTAACAACTCACAGTCAGCCATTGATCTCCCATTAGAGATTGCATACTGGCAGGAGGGTGACCAGGCCTTCACACAATAGGGCTTTACTACATGCTAGCTCGGCTATTTCTGTTCCCTTATGAAACTGGTTAATTCATAAAGCTTTGATGTGAAAACTCATTCTGACCTTGGGTGAATGCTTCAAAGAAGGAAATTAGCTGCCTGGAAAATATAATGACCTAAGTGCAGGAATCCAAGATGCACATGTTTTGGAATCACTGAACTTGGCTTGACTCTCTTAAGGGTCTACTTGTGGTCTCTGTCGATCATATATACTTGTAATTGAAGTAGGGTGTTAATTTTGGAGGGTCTTAGAATCTTAATTTATTTGCCAGACTTGATGATAATTCTGAGTCAACAAACATTATAAGCATAAAATAATGACATGTCCAATATCAGTCATATAACACTTTACTGTGTATAAGCCTTGTAGAGATATTGTGCAGAGAATGGTTTAACAAACATGCAGCAGAGCTATGTTATAGCAGAGGCGTCCCAAATGTTTTTTTCTTTCAGAATATCAAGTTGTTGCTCCCTCAGGCTGTGATGGATCATAAAGAAAGTTTACAGAACAGATGATGAACTGATATCATAGGAGCTGTTTCTCTGACTTGATGTCAGCGTAGCTATAAATAGTATATCTATAAATGTGTGAAACACAAGCACAATCAACAATGTTTCTCAGCCAAGAGACACATCTCTGCTATACTTGTTATTTGTTATTCCTGCAATTTTACTTAAATAACAGTAATGCCTTAATGTAGATGCAAAAACTCAGATTTGGCAAACTAGTTTGTTAAAGGGACAGTCTACTCCAGAATTTTTATGGTTTAAAAAGATAGATATTACCCATTCTCCAGTTTTGCATAACCAAAATGGTTATATTGGTATACTTTTTACCTCTGTGATTAACTTGTTTCTAATGGGTCAATTTATTAAATGCCGAGCATACATGATTTGCTGTAGCGAATCATGTCCGCTCTACACTGCTAAATGCCGACGGCATTTGCTGTCGGCATTTAACATTGCACAAGTATTTCTTGTGAAATGCTTGTGCAATGCCACCCCCCGCTCACTAGGCAAGCAGGGGGTGTCAATCATCCCAATAGTATCGGGATGATTGCAGTTTTAGATGGTGGAGAAGTTAAGGAGCAGCATTCACTTCTTAACTTCAGTTTCTGGCAGACCAGAACTAATGGGGCATCGATGCAGCATCTGCTGCTTGTTAAATCGACCCCTAAGTCACTGCAGACTGCCCCCTTATCTCAGTTCTTTTGACAGACATGCATTTCAGCCAATCGGTGCTGACTTTTAAATAACTCCATGGGAGTGAGCACAATGTTATCTATATGACACAAATGAACTAGCAGTGTCTTACTGTCAAAAACTGTCAAAATCCACTGAGATAAGAGGCAGTTAAACGGCTTAGAAATTAGCATATGAGCCTACCTTGGTTTAGCTTTCCACAAAGAATACCAAGAGAGCAAAGCAAATTTGATGATAAAAGTAAATTGAATGTTGTTTAAAATTGCATGCCCTATCTGAATCAAGAAAGTTAATTTTTTTACTAGACTGTCCCTTTAATTATAATACGTATATCATTTTTGATGGAAATGTTAGCCAATAAAAAGCAAACAAATTTAGCTTTTCCTCATCCGTAATGTAATCAGGTTAAGCTAGGTCAAATAAATTTATCTATCAGACATTTCTTTTGAATGTTTAACCATTTCAGTGCTGGGACTAATCAATAACTGAAATACAACCCATCATTTATCATGTATTTGTAGCCTACAAAACACCAGATTCCAATATTCTATGTGGTATTTGTTACCAACATGAACAAGCAAATGTTATGTGATACATAGGAAGATCTTAGAGCTTGACCTCTAACAAAGACAAAATTGAGAACTGAGGAAATCAATTTGTACAGACTATAATGATGTTGTAGTAAATCTACACTGATATCCAACTATAGAATAAGCAGCAGAAACACAGATTTGGTCCATCTCACCACAGAGTCAAATGTTAGATTACACTGGTTTAAAAAGATTAATTTATCGGTAGGTCATTTTTGTGCATTTTTGAACGAAATCTATAACATTTAGAATATTCAAGTCAATCAAACGTTAATGCTCTTCATACCTTAAAGTGACATTTGTTTAAGAATTCAGACTTCTGTCTTGAATACATTTATGTTTTCTTGTCTTATGTACAGAGGTGCGTCTCTCTCCACCAGTAATGCAGGGGCAGATGTCTAACAGCTAGTGAGAATTAGTAGGAAGTACAAAACTAATTAAAGTTTTAAAAGCTTTTACTACATTATTTTCCAAGGAAAAAAATAAATAATGTATATATATATATATATATATATATATATATATATATATATATATATATATATATATATATACACACATATATTTTGACCTGTGGTGCAGTTTCATATGCAGGAAAAGTATAATCTCTTTTTACAGTTAATCTAGGTTGTTATTATTATTGTTATTGTAAGACGGGGCCCCCGAGTCCTGTGTTGCAGTGTTAAAATGTGACGTTTGCACAGTAGGTCATAAAGTTTGTTTGCAGTTTTGAAGTTCTACTTCCACAGCATGCGGTCGTTGTGATATCTTCTTGCCTTCCCTTATTTTATTTCAAGTGCATCCAATCCTGGATTATAAAAGAGGGATATGGAATGAAGAGCTAGGGGCAGCAGAATGTAATGCACACATGAAACACCGAAGAGGTAAGCGATAGCAAACATTTCAAAGTGTTAACCTCATCTGAAGCGGCAGGAAGCTGCAGGATTGGGTTGAGCATTCTTACGGCTTCAGTCAAGAGATGAAAGAAATCTTCAGTTGCTTTAAACTGGAAGTGTTTTAAAGTTACATCAAAATATGTTTAAAAAAAAATCAGCTATTTGCACAAACATGAAAAAATAGAAATCTTAGAAATGCATACAAATAGTTTACAGTCAGTCACAGATAAAGTGCTTCATATATTGTTTTATTATAGTCAGTTGTTCCTATGTTAAATTGCTTGGATTCATAAACAATACATGGCTTCTCTGAGGTGAGAGATATAGGCAATTTCTCAGTAGGATACACATCTCTGTAAATTAAATAGCATCTTGTTTAGAATGTTCCTTTTCCTGTCATCATTTATCTGCAACATAATTAAGCATACTGGTACATTTCCCCAGTGAAATGCGTTGCATCCTATCCTGTAAAACTGGCACCATGTATTGAAAAATATATATTCTAAATTACTTTAGAGCACTGGTTTTCACACCGGCCCTCAGGCCTCCCTAACAGGTGAAATAATCAGCTGATTAATAAATATAGTTATTTTACCTGCTCTAACACAAGGCCCTAAAAATCTGGCCTGTTAGGGAGTCTAAGGACATGTCTGAAAACTAGAGCATCATGGGAAGTTAGAAGAGAGCAAAGGTTTATTTTTATCCTTTACATTGAGTTTTATTTACCTTAAATATTTATGTCACTTAAGTAAAGATATCTAATATGTATTTTTTTCATTCTGTCTTATATTCTATTTACATTTGCAAGAGGTGCTGTGGCATGAATTAGGGACCAGTGAGATTAATGTGCTTGAATAGGTATTGCGGGGCCCTAAAATAGTTTCTAATGGCTCTGGCTTATGCTATAGAGACAGTTTACCATTATCAATATATAAAAATTAAATAAAGTCCTGGGTTAAAAATGTGAGTATACATTTTTTTAAAATGTATTCGAGATAAAGGGACATGAAATAAGTACCTAATTGATATATAACTTGCTGTAACTATCATTCAGTATAATGATTGCACCACCGTTCAAATGTATCCTTGAATAAGAAAATGCACTTATGTGCAGACAGAAGCCATGCATGTGTTGTGACAGTTGTATCTCAGTGTAACAGGGACTGACGGCAATCTACTGTACTAATACAAACTGATTTATGTATCCTTCAGGTGAAGCAAACTAATGAAATGTATTGACCCGCCTCACTCAAAGCTGAATCAAAATGACTGTGAATGACATGAAATGCATTGACATTGATTGGGAGACATTCATGGAGATGCTTAGGTAGTTGGTTAAGTGTCACATTAGTAGCACATCCACATTCAAGTAGAAAATTATTACTGTTTTATTGACATGAGTTGTCTCAGGGGTTGAGCTAACACCACAGCTAATAAGTTGCAGAGAAACTGAAGAACTTTATTACATTTAACACTTTATAAGGTATAGTGAGAGAGACTACACACACAATATACAGTATATATCAGAAAAAGTCAGTTATATCTCTCAGCAATTAGAGTGTCTAAACAACAAGTCCAAAACAACCCCACAAATGTTGGTAGACAGTGAGATTCAGTTTTAAAAAAAAGAATAAATGAGATTGTTGCATTAATTCTCAATTAAAGGGATATAAAGGTCAAAATGAAAATGTACATGGGTGCATTTCAATTCTAAATAGAATCATTTTTGCTATATACTACCATTAGCAAAGTGTTTTCCATCGGCATACGCACATATGCTGCGAGGGCCTGGGCACCAGTATTCAAGCTCAGATTGCTGGTTATGGTGTCTATTGAGTCTGCATACTGCTGACACTCTGACAAGTTGCAGTGTTTGAATACTGATGCAAGTGCCCTCACAGCATATGTGCATATGCTGCTGAAAATCAGTAATAATTTTTACTAGAAGCATTTTTACTAATGGAAGTATATTGCAGAAATGGTTTTATATGCAACTGAAATCAACCCACGCAGGTTTCAGTTTTGACCTTTCTATCTTTTTAAGTCACTGAAACTACATTGTAAAATTATTTCTTTTTGCAGTTTATTACTTAAGAGAAAACTATGGTTAGGAAATAAAACACTTATATCAAAATAAATTGCATTTACCTCTCATAGTCGTGTGAATTTCAAAACCTACCTATAATCTCATGTGGCATTTTGTCAAATCAAAATTGTGCTGAAAAAGATAGTAAACAAGAGCGAAGAGATGTTTATATTAGTATTTAGGTCTCTATATAATTCAGAGCAAGATTAAAAACTACCTTTTTCAGAGTATATAATCATGTACAGAAACTAGAGCGTGTATAGAGGTAAGATATAAAACTCATTACAATGCTAAATGTTCTATGTCCATACATAACCCCAAAGGTCTCTGTCCTTTGTTAAAAAAGACATGTTCAAGATTAAACCCAGGTGCTAACTCAAAGAGAAAAAAATGCGTGGCACCAAGGTCAGAACCTGGTATATGTTAAGCATCATTAATACTAATATTTCAGAATTTATAAATGGAAACAATGTACAAAATTATATAAAACTGAGAAAAGTAGTGAATGCACATACACAACACAAGTAATATGTGTAGGCCCCTGGTTTTCAAACCTGTCCTCTGGCCTCCCTAACAAGCCAGATTGTGAGTAAACATGGTTATTAACCTGCTCTCACCCAAGGTAATCCTGAAAATCTGACTTGTTAGGGAGGCAGGAGGACAGGTTTGAAAATTATTGTTATATTGGCAAATTGTCTCTCCTGGAGATTTCTTTCTACTTTATAAGCTAATCAAATAAAGAGGATTTGAAATGTGGTTTATAATTTTATTCAGTATGTATTGGATAAAATTCTTGTAATGTTTTCTACAATGTATCAATGAGAATTGATATTAAAAAAATATCTAGCGATATTGATATTGCAGTGTAGCCATATACATTGCAAGCTGAGATAAATTCAGGAAATATAGTGAAGGACATATAGGCCTCAATCACAATCTATCGGGAGCGGTGTTTCTGCTGATTCCCGCACTCGCAAATGGATTTATAGATCCTAAATAAAAACCGTATTTTCTTTATGGAGCCAAAAAGTTCTTGCCAATTCCAATATATTTTCGAATCAGCTTTTTAAGACCATCTTTTAGCTTATTGAATTCGACATCTCTAGGCACTTGATAACTCCTTGAAACAGCTTTTTGGACAACTTTAACATTATTTTACAGTTATTTCCAAGCAGTCTGTCATCTTGCATGTACGTTATACACTCTGAAATGGCCAAATTCTTGGGGGTCAATTTAATATTGTGCGGACGGACATGATACGATGTAGCGTATCATGTCCGCCGCACATCGATAAATGCCGTCAGCATATGATGTCGGCATTTATCATTGCACCAGCAGTTCTTGTGAACTGCTGGTGTAATACCGCCCACTGCAGATTCAGGGGGTGTCAATCAACCCAATCGTACTGAAGCAGAGTGGGTCGGAAGCAGCATCCGCTGCTTCATAAATCGACCCCTAGAGGTTTATTAAAATACATGGTTTTAATTCATTAAAGTTTCATTCATCCCTACTGTAGAGGCTGCTTACAGGGTATACAGCTCACATATAAATATGTATAGGGACATATATATATAACTATATATATATATATATATATATATATATATATATATATATATATATATATATATATATATATATATGTGTTGACTATAAGATATCCTGTACAGCTAAGGAGATCTTTAGTAAAAATCTCTTCAGGACACCAACATCTACAAGTGGTGGGATTTCATATTTAATATTTGATTGTGATTGTCACTAACACTACTCACTTTAAAAATATTTTTTTTAAGGGAGATCAATTAGTTTCAACTTTTATAGTTAACTATTGCAATCCATTTCCATCCGCAACACAGCTAAATCATCTAAATACATTTTGAAGTTGTCAGGATGGGCAAACTGTGCACTCTTTTTCAATTGCTATATGGACACTTTGCAACTTTTAAATTCATTGTTTTAAACAATATTTATTTCTATTGTTTTTTAAAGGAGCATTTCTATTTTAGCGTGAATTGAAAACAAAATGGTGACTATGGGCTTCTATGCAAAATACTTATAATATCTTCTTTTACTGCATTTTAACATTCTTTGAATGGGAAATTGTGACCCTGCTTCCTTAGTACTTTGTATTGTGGTGTCCTGAAGTTATTATAGAAGTATGTTAATCATGCCAAGATGCCTACGGCATTCGTATGGATTCAGGGTATACTGTGATGACAATAGGTTAATGTCACACATGCAAATTAGTATTTTCCTTGCAGAGTGAACATAGGAGTTCCATGAACAGAGCATTCCTGTAAATGGGCTATTATATGTGTCAGTTTCGGAAGACCTCACAGTTTCTATTTCAAAAACAGTTACCTAGCACACGAAAACTCCTTTTTGGGAGCTTTTTAGTTGAAAACTCGTTCTTTAAACAAACAAAACAATATAGCATTGTGATCACTCGAGAAACTTGGCTCCCAATTTGGTCGGAAAGCAAAAAAGCGTTTTCAGGAGCAAATTTTCGATAGATTATGACCAACCCCATACTTTGAAATGCTATGGAAATTATATTTTAAAACATTCCAAGAATTCACTCTCTTTGTGGCTATGACATTCACAACTTGAAAGGCGCTGAATGTTGAATGCTATATAAGCGCTACTCTAGAGGCAAATAATAAGAAAGTCCATTAAATTATGATTTTGTAAATCTGAAATGTTGATATGAACCTAAAATAACACATAAATCTTATGGGAGTTGATAATGATCTATAATGATTTGGGATGATTTTGTTAAATTTGAAACCTGGCTTGTGTGTAGTGTGATACACATATATTTCCTGATGAACTGTTTACAATATGTAAAAGGTGACACTAATTGCAACTCCCAATTTTTCACAAGATAAAATATAATGTATAGGACTCAAAGTTAAAAAATCTAAAGCAATATTATAATATAAATGCATTGCTCATAGGCTCCATAATTTTATCAGATTGCATCATATACAAATAGAGCCTAATTTTAAATGTGATGTCAGTTTATAAAGTGACTAGTCAATCAAATTTGTGTCTATTGGGTAAGGTAAATGGGTAAAATAAAAATTAACTTATACAAAAAAATCAATGTAGACAAATTCATAATTTTATCAGAAAATTAAATTCATGAAAATGAAATATACGGATATCTGAAAAAATTGCATTTAATATGCAACTGTGTCTGTATTGTCATAAAGCAATAACATTATTTCTTTAATCTCTGTTTATAATTTGTTTGCTTAATTAATTGTTTTTATTGTGCAGAAATAAATGTGCTTGATTTCTTTGGAAAGAAGCCTAAACATCAAGGTTGATAAATTTACATCTGTGTATCAGAAGTATCATCTTCGGCCCTACATTACTAAAGTCAGTAAATTGGCAGTATATCATTTATCTAAGTACCTCTGCCCTGTCTAAACGCTATTATCTTGTCTATTGTAAAATGCTTTTATTCAATGTTACTGAAAATGCAGAATTACTGGTAGTGATAGACAAAAAAATATTAGAAGTGATTGGTATAGAACCCCAAATATATCAAAGGTCCACACCTTAATTTTAACACCAATAGTTTACCAAGAGCAAATATATTTTAACTGACTGTATAAGTTGGGAAGAGTGGACTAAATATGTGTTTAAGATAAAGTATGGGAGATTTGTTGTGTATTTTAAGAAAGTAGCATAGTGAGGGAGGCAGAGTGGGAATTCACCTTGGGTGCTAGTATTGGGTTAGTATGGACCATACTGTGAACCACCGTTCCCTGTAACATATGTAAGCAGTACTGGCTCTAGGCAGTGCAAATTTGTAAAATTTCAAATCTGACTAATAGCTGCATGTAGGCTATAGTGTGTGGGCTTTTACAGAAAGGGCTGACATGGGAGGAGCAGTGCTGGAGGTTGCCTCCTCTGCTGCTGTGCAGAAATTAAAGGACCAGTCAACACAATAGATTTGCATAATCAACAAATGCAAGATAACAAGACAATGCTATAGCACTTAGTCTGAACTTCAAATGAGTAGTAGATTTTTTTCTGACAATTTTAAAAGTTGTCTTTTCCCACTCCCCCTGTACCATGTGACAGCCATCAGCTAATCAGAAATGCATACACGTACCATGTGACAGCCATCAGCCATTCACAAATGCATACACACTTATTCTTGCACATGCTCAGTAGGAGCTGGTGACTCAAAAAGTTTAAATATAAAAAGACTGTGTATATTTAGTTAATGGAAGTAAATTGGAAAGTTGTTTAAAATAGCATGCTTTATCTGAACTTTATCTGAATAATAAAAGTTTAATTTTGATTGAGTGTCCCTTTAAGTGAAGCAGGCTGCATTGTCTTCTCTGCTAATCTGGTAAAATTAAGTGAATGGAGAAAACAATGCAGTAGGGATCCCCAGTATTACTGTAGGCTGATTGTATCTGAAGGAACAGGTGGAAGCAGTTGAAGTTGATAAGTTAACGGAGGGAATTTGCAGGGTTTATGTGTGTCTCTGTGGAAGTGTATTTGTGCATATGTATGGTAAGTGTTTGTATGTTTTTATGCATGTGTATGTATGTATGTGTGTGTATGTATACATGCCTGTAATTATATATGTGAATGTGTGTGTGTATTTGTATATTATGCATGATTATGTATACATGTATGTGCGATTGTATTTATGTATGTATGAGTATGTGTATGTATAAGTGTGTTTGTGTGTGCATGATTATTTGTGTATGCATATATGAATGTGTGTGTGTGATGTGTATGCATGTATTTGTGCATATATGATTGTGTATGCATGAGTGTGTGAACGTATATGTATGTATGAGTGTATTTGTGTGTGAGTGTGTGTTTGTGTATGTGTGTGTGTGTCCTCTCTACCTATCTCTCTCTCTTCCTCATGTCTGTCTCTCCCTCTCTTTCTTGTCTGCTTCTCTCTCTCTTCGCCATTTGTCTCTCTATCTTTCTCCCTTTCTTTCCCCTCTGCATTTCCATCTTATCCCCTCCCTCAGATATGACTCTCTCACTCTCTTCCCTCTCTGTCTCTCCCACTCTCTTCCCCTGTCTTTCCTTTTTATCACTCTCTGTCTCTCCCTCTCGTCTACCTGTTTCTCTATTTTCCTCTTATGTCTACTTTTTTACCTCTTTCTCTCCCTTTCAGTTACTTCTTCTCATCTCCCTTACTGTCACTTTTTCTCACCCCATCTGTCTCTTCCTCTCTTCCCCTCTGCCTTTCCCTCTTGTCCCCCTCTATCTCACTTTCTTCCCTCTCTGCCTTTCCCTATTTTCGCTCTCTCTGTCTCTCCTTTTCTATTTCCCTCTCTGTTTCTTCCTCCTTGTCTCTCCCACTCTGAATTTCTCTCTCACCCCCCTCTGCCTCTCCCTCTCTCATACATCTTTATTTCCCTCTCTCCTCGTTTCCTCTCTGTCTCTCCATCTTGTTCCCCCTCTGTCTCTCTCCCTCTTTGTCTCTTTTCCACCATGCCTCTCCCTCTTGTCCCTTTCTTTCCCTCTCCCTAACCTCCCTCAGTCTTTCCCTCTCTGCAGATCCTTCTCTTTCTTTCTCTCCTCCTCTGTCTCTTCCTCTTTCCTCCTTCTTTCTCTCATAATGTCTCTCTCTGCCTCTCTTTTCTCTCCCCCTCTGTTTCTCCCTCTGTCCCCCCTTTCTGTCTCTCATACATGACTTGTATTTGTGTGTTTTCTGACAGTCTTATATACAGAAACTATTTTATTGCAGATCTAAGCTCAGATCTGCAGTCATAATTTATAACTGGAGCATCTAATTTATGTTACACGCACAAGATAATATTTACCTTAAAACAAAACTAAAACAAAGCCTGTTTAGGGTGATAGCCTCAAAAGTGGTATGAAGGCTCCTAGCCATCACTAATATCAGATATCTGACTTTATATTGTAGCCACTTCACATATAGGGCTAATTTTAAATTTAGATGCAATTATGTGCACAATAGCTACTTTTAACTCTATCACATAAAGTTTTGACTCAAAGCCCTCATAAAAAATAAATCCAAAAAATAACCTGACGTGTTCAGAATTGCAGTTCCCATTACTTTCCATAGGAAGCGTAAAATATTTATTTTTCTTTTTGTGGTAACCCAATTCTTTTGCGATGTCTTCCAACTTCAGATATGCCTTTGCAAAACTCTGTTTACACCTGGTAGATATGGTATAAAGTCATAACACAAACCACAAGGCAATGTATGATTTGATGAAGGTGGATCAACTATAAATCATGTGCTGGTTTGTGTTTAGGCTTGTGCCTATGTTATATAGGTACCAGTTGGTTTTATTTATTATGGGCATCTTCTTATCCTCTAAACCATCAAAATAATAAACTCTAACCTTAACACAGCAACTGCAATGAACACTAACTGCGACTTCTCCTGATCACATTAAGTATATGCTTCAGCCACTACATTAATTTACTCCACTGATCCCTACTTAGAGCTAATAGTCTAGGGGGTGTAAAAGACATAGGGGATTAATAGCTGTGTTTTAGTTCATTAATGGTTAATATGGAGGGGGAGTGCAATTAGGGATATTAGGGCAGCATATGGTCCATTAACATGGGTGTACATCAATTTACCTTTAATTACAAGCAAAGATTATCGCATGCACCTCATAATTCCTCCTTAGAACTCAAAACCTTACTGTTGCTCAATTCACCATTTAAATATGAGACAAAAACTGGAAATTAATTTTGGATTAGAATTGTCACTAGACAAAATAGTTAGCTCACTATTAGCACCACTGATACAAGCTTACTATGTGTTTGTATACCTCACAGCATGTTTCTGAAGATTTCTGGACAGGAAGGTATTAATTGAGCCCTGCAAGATTTCTGGGATGGGAAACCCTAAGTTGCATGAAAGAGACATGTTGGGGGAGTTGTGGGGGATTTATGGATAGTGCAACCATTTGAAAAGGGGTTGGTCATAAGTGTTCAGTTGGCTTGAATTTGGGTTCATCTTTTTTTCATATAGAAATGTCTGCATATTTATTTGGTAGTTTTGCATTTGCATTAAAGAAAAAGCGAGCTCTTCAAATCTTTAAGACAATTTGGGTGGTTTTTAACACTATTCCAGTACCGAAGGGCAACTGAATTTTGCATAACAGAAGAAATAACACCATCATTAGATTTACTAATTAAATCTAGGGATATTATCACATTTCATCTGAATAGATGAATCAAAAGAAGAAGACACAATTACAAAGAAATTAATTAGCTTGTTGGATAATGATATCCTCATATTTGTATACTCTCACTCAACAAAAAAGTTATTATAGAAAATCATATTATAGTTAAAAAAAGTGGTGAATCTTCTGTTCATTTGGGCTGCCTATTTAGGCAAAACGTCACAAATTCTATGTTGATTGTCATTATGTAGCTTTTTGTTTATTGATACTTACCTGTAACTTCTACAATGCAGTCACATCCAGATTTTATTTGCATTATTTGTTTTATTGTTGATAATAATAAAAATAATAATAACATTAAAGGGATAAATAAGTAAAAAATAAACTTGCATGATTCATAAAGAGCATGCCATTTTATGACACTTTTCAAATTTACTATCTTTAGATTTACTTTGTTTCCTAGGTATCCTTTGTTGAGAAATCATATGTACATATCCCACATTACTGGGGCTAGCTTGTTATAGGTGAGTACACACAGGACTACATTACATGTGCGTGCAAACAGTTTTGTAATAGCGCAATTACGATTTCGCTAGCCATTTTCATTCCACTGATATTTAAAGTTCAGTGCAATCACCTTTTATGCTTTAATTCTTTCCATGATCTAAGAGCTGTGGTAAACTTAAAAGTTGCACAAAACGCAACAAAAATACTTTACAAAGTACATTTATACTCTTAAATAAACCATTAACCCCTAAGCCGCAATACCCCCACATTACAAACACTAATTAAAACTATTAACCCCTAAACCGCCATCCCCACATCGCAAAGTTATAAACTAACATCTAAATCCCCTAACCTAACACCCCCAAACATAACCAAAATTAAAATACCCCTTAAAAAAATTCTAATTACCATAAAAAAACTGTAAAATTTAATAAAAACCTAATCTTACATTTAAAAATTAATAACCTAACATTATAAAAAAATAATAATAATATTACCAAAAATAGAAAAATGTAATCCTATTCTAATACCCCTTAAAAAAACTTACAAGGGCCTTTTGTAGGGCATTGCCCTAAAGTGATCAGCTCTTTTTGTAAAAAAACAAAACAACAAACCCCTCTAATATTACAACCTCTCCCCCCAAAATAAAAAGCAAAGTAACACAGCTTTGTAATCCGTGTGCAATCTCCAATCATGGAAGTAAGTGACAGTGGGAATGAGGCTGAAAGACTACGGATAGTCAGAGAGGTCAAAGAACACTGTGGCGTGGTGCAAGTCAAACGGATGGGTCAACCGAACAAGGCAAATCAAAAATAGAAAGGCAGCACTCCGGTGAAGATACTGCATAAAAACTTAATCTTTATTGAAACATTTTAAGTGCCCAGCAGGGAAAAGGAACAGATCCCTTATGCGTTTCCTGCTCTGCAGCACTTAATATAAACCCAAATCTATAAATTGCAGCACTTAATATAAATCCAAATCTATAAAAAAAAAAAACTACGGGTATTTTAATTTGGGTTAATTTAGGGGGTGTTAGGTTAGGGGGTTTAGATATTAGTTTATAACTTTACAAAGGGGGAAGGGTGGTTTAGGAGTTAATACTTTTAATTAGAGTTTGCAATTTGGAGGATGGCAGTTTAGGGGTTAATCATTTATTTAGGTAGTTTGCGATGTGGTGGATGGTGGTTTAGGGGTTAATCATTTATTTAGGTAGTTAGCGATGTGGGGGATGGCAGTTTAGGTGTTAATACTTTTATTTTGTGTTTGCATAGCGGAGGGGTGGTGGTTTAGGGGTTAATAGGCTAGGGGCTTATGGTAGGGTGTTTTTTTTCTATTTATTTTTCTCCTTTTGCTTCTATGGGGAATGAGAAAATGCAAGGTCGTTTGCGCGAATAGGGTGTTCTATGGGGGAATACATGCACAAGCACCTGAAAACTCTGCTTAGGATTTTTGCGCTTTTCGGGTTACCGCTAGCGCATATATTTTTTTTCATCTTGTAATACCAGCGGAACCCGACAAGAGCAAAAAACTTAACGCCAGCAATGTTTTTGCTAACGCAAAAATATATTTACTTGTAATCTAGCCCCCAGTTGTCATTTGATCACCATATGTATCCATCTAGCTCCCAGCAGTGCATTAGAGATCAGTATCTGACTTTAACTATGTGTTTAATCTCTTTGCATAGCTAAAACACACAGTAATAGGAAAGCAATAGTGCAATATTAAAATACTCTAACCTTTATATCACTTGGTAATGTATACCATAGGGATATTTAATATGCAATACACAATTTTTAACCTAAGTTGATTTAGTTATTCAAGTTATTATAGTAATTAAAATATTCAATAGAAGTTCCTGAATCTAACTATAATTTATATTTTAATACTAAGTCCAATAAATTGAAAAGCTTTCTTTCTTTCTTTCTTTCTTTCTTTCTTTCTTTCTTTCTTTCTTTCTTTCTTTCTTTCTTTCTTTCTTTCTTTCTTTCTTTCTTTCTTTCTTTCTTTCTTTCTTTCTATCTTTCTTTCTTTCTTTCTATCTTTCTTTCTTTCTTTCTTTCTTTCTTTTTGTTTTGTGGGTGGAGTCAGCCTGTTACTCTTCACATGCTTCATGTTAAACTGACAGGCTGAACTATTTCTCCCACCCTCAGTCAGCTGGCTTGCCCAAGGCTGACTTCCTCATGTTTAGGGAAGGTAATATGTGGTGACAGATCCAAGACACATATGAAGAGGGTGCTGAAAGAGCTGCCTGTCTCTCACCTCATGCTTGGACTTATGTTAACAGATGACTGAAGGTCACCAACATGAAGCTGGGGCCGATTAATGAAATTAAAAGCTGCATCTTGCTTGTATTGCAAAGATTACAACACTTGAAACTGTGCACATAAGTAGCCATAGCCCCCTAAATAACATTATGGTAACCCCTTTGCACTCAAAGTCTAACTAAATGATTGTGATAATGATGAGCAGGACTGAAAATATTACTACACCAAGGAGAAACTAACAAGTTTGGCTAATATAACTTACATATTGCAGTTTCTTGTTAGTCCAGGACCATTGGACTGGTGAAATTGGCCATACCTAACCATTAGAGAGCCAAAAGCAATGCACTGAAATGGTTTAAAAAAAATTGGGGTCAATCGCAATCGTTTGTATAAAAAAAAGTTAATCTTATGATTTGTCTGTAAAATGTACCATTAAAGTCTAAGGGGATTATTTGATACGCTTTGCTAAAGCATTTTGATCAATCCCATTGTCTTTGGTAACAAAAGATGAATGTGGACAAATATTGCTGAACATTAAAACAACATATTAGTGATAATTAACAGAGTTTATAATAAATCTGAATCTATGGTAAGCCCTCACATCATGCAGTCTGCCCTATAGGTGCTTTATCTGACGCATTAGAATGATTTCATAAACTAACATTAAACACTTTAATATGGTAATAGGAAATGATAAATCATATGTATTTAAAAAAAAACTCTACAGTGATATTATTACTTCAATGTCAATGTCATTTCTCTTTGTTTTAAATAAAGCTTTTTTGAAAAAAAAACTCTACAATATACTTTCACTTATTTTGTCAATATTTAAACAGCTAATGAAACTTTTAAAAATACATCTACATATTCTCAGACTAATCTTACTTTGAATGGATAATTCTATCTAGTATTTATTTGGTGTTTAATGTCCCTTTAACCCCTTAATGACCGCAGCACTTTTCCATTTTCTGTCCGTTTAGGACCAAGGCTATTTTTACATTTCTGCGGTGTTTGTGTTTAGCTGTAATTTTCCTCTTACTCATTTACTGTACCCACACATATTATATACCGTTTTTCTCGCCATTAAATGGACTTTCTAAAGATACCATTATTTTCATCATATCTTATAATTTACTATAAAAATTTTTATAAAATATGAGGAAAAAGAGACTTCCGGTGTGCGGCGTTCTAAGATGGCCACCGAAGCCTGAGGCTCTGAACAGCTTACGGGAAAAAGTGACTATATACCTCGCCATCCTACTATCCCTTGGCAATATCTGTGCCCGGGAACTCTTCTGGATCAAGGAAAAACATCCCTTGGCAGCCGAGAAGCAATTAAAATTGTCAAAGCCTTCTGGCAAGGTGGCGTGTCTCTTGCCGCCACGTTGTATATAGTTATACAAGTTATTTGGCGCTACCTCCTCACCTACTACAATGGATATACCAAGCACTACAGGTCTATGCACGGATAACTATATTTTAGCTGAAATAAGAAGCATATTTCTGCCCAGGCTAGATCAACTCCTTTTCTCCTGCACGGAGCTGAGCGCAATCTTAAAGCTGGCAGAGCAACCTCTACGATCGCAGAAATTTATCGCCAGTCCACATGGCCTTGCTCTAAATAGTACACTGTACTTACGGGAGGCAGCTAACTCCACTAATCCAGGTCCCTTGGTGATGAGAGGGGTAACATCGTTGTTGCTGACCGGAGAACCCCCCCCCTGCTCATGCCTACCGGAGTCTGCCAGGGATATACCCTCAGAAACCCCTAACTCACATGCGGACCTTGCAACAAGTGTTGAAGAGAAGGTTGCCTTCCATACCTTTAGACTCGTGAAAACAGCGGGGACATTTTCCAGCTTGCAATCTCTGCCTTACTTTACATATGGGGACCGGCAGGATCATTGTGCGGCAGATGTGTTGATTTCTGATCTTCCTGGCTTGCAGCGCTACTTGTCAGTACCTGTATCACATCTTGTGGCCTGGAAGGATGTTGTGAAGGATTCTTTATACATAGGGTGCCTATGCAGCAACTGTGGGGGTCGGCAAGAGTGCACTTTAGTTTTCCCCCTCTGGCAAAAAAGCTGCTTTGTACATCAGTGGGATCTATGTTTTCGGAGGGGCATCGGATAAGTGATATTGATCTAACTGAGCCGGTCACCTTTCTCAACTACTGGTACTCATCTCAGTGGAAAACCGGCTTTATGCACTAAGCAATGTTATCTTTTATACTGCGGAGAAATACAACTCAGATTAATTGTCATGTGCCTGCATTTAATCCCCGTTGCACAAACATTTTGCTTATTAGGTTACAGGCTTAGTGTCTATAAGCTCATGCTCTCAGGCAGTGAGATGTCAGTGTCTTTAATTAGTTTTGTTGTTGTTTTGTTTATTCCCTACCTCACACCCTTTTTGTTAGCCTTTTTGTATCTACTTTAAATTTGACTTTGCCCTCACAAATTTCCTAAAATTCAATGATATATACACTCCACTATCTGTATTAATAATTGCTATTGTTAATCTCTGGCTATTATCATGCCTTACCATTACATAACACATTTTGTGTCCTGACTCCCCAAGCCCAGTGTGTGTTAGCCGCTTGGTGCTAAACCTTATAAAGAAACTATGTTTGACCCAGTATCATTTGGATATGTGTCATTAATATCCTGGTGACCCTAAGGCAATGATTGCCCACCCATTTCCTCATTTGTATCTATGTCAATAGCCTAAGCCCATTTTATATCTACTATTCTACACTTACACCTTAGTTAACTGATATACTGACCATAAATGTAACCCTTAATAGATTCCATGTAGAACTCAGAGAATATATGCGGTGCATTGGCTACACAAGAGGGGAAAGAAAGCCTCTCAAACCCTACACACTTAATGTACCAAATATTGTCAAGTCACATATCTCACCTTGGTCTTATTGCTCAAATTGTATTGATTGTTTAAACAAAACATAGGGAATGTCCTTGTTTTTCTTAGTAACCACAACCCCAATTCGTCAAACTTATAGGATTATGCAGACACAGCAGTATAGCTGTCTGGATACTGCTTGGTAGGCAGGGTATTGTTTATTATTTACTTTATTTTAGATTAGTTGAATTTATATTTAGATTCTAACTTAGGTTGTTAGGGGCAACTTAGCTACACACTTTTTCATACAAATACCAGTAGCTCTACTTAGGTTGATTCACAATCTCTTAGCGCAACAGCTGCAATGTTGTAACTATTGAATGAACCATAAAGTCTATATAGTCTGCTCTACCTTCACTAAAACTCGTATATGTATAACTAGATACACAAAGCAGCGCCACAACCAATTATCAGTAGCTCTACTTAGGTTGATTCACAATCTCTTAGCGAAACAGCTACAATACTTTAACTATTGAAGCAACCATAAAACATATATAGCCTGCTCTATCTTCACTAACACTCACCAGTTCTATGCATAACTGGATACACAAAGCAGAGCAACAATCAGGTCTACCTGGTAGGCAGGGTATTGTTTATTATTTACTTTATTTTAGATTAGTTGAATTTATATTTAGATTCTAACTTAGGTTGTTAGGGGCAACTTAGCTACACACTTCTTCATACAAATATCAGTAGCTCTACTTAGGTTGATTCACAATCTCTTAGCGCAACAGCTGCAATGTTGTAACTATTGAATGAACCATAAAGTCTATATAGTCTGCTCTACCTTCACTAAAACTCGTATATGTATAACTAGATACACAAAGCAGCGCCACAACCAATTATCAGTAGCTCTACTTAGGTTGATTCACAATCTCTTAGCGAAACAGCTACAATACTTTAACTATTGAAGCAACCATAAAACATATATAGCCTGCTCTATCTTCACTAACACTCACCAGTTCTATGCATAACTGGATACACAAAGCAGAGCAACAATCAGGTCTACCTGGTAGGCAGGGTATTGTTTATTATTTACTTTATTTTAGATTAGTTGAATTTATATTTAGATTCTAACTTAGGTTGTTAGGGGCAACTTAGCTACACACTTCTTCATACAAATATCAGTAGCTCTACTTAGGTTGATTCACAATCTCTTAGCGCAACAGCTGCAATGTTGTAACTATTGAATGAACCATAAAGTCTATATAGTCTGCTCTACCTTCACTAAAACTCGTATATGTATAACTAGATACACAAAGCAGTGCAACAATCAAATTAGATACCTTGCATTAGCCCCATTTAGTTTAGTTTAGTTTAGTTTAGTTCAGTTAGTAAGAATACTTTAGGTTTAAAATTAAAATAAAAACCCCAGCGGTGTGGATATGCAGGACACTAAGCAGGATCCCAGTGGAGACTGAAAGTTTGCATGACTATCATATGGATATGATTACACTGGGTTCCTCAATTATCTAATATGTATCTTGTCTAATGTATTGTTCTTCTTTTCTACCCTGCGTGGTATGATATCATAATATGTGTGTGTCTACACTGCTGGTTATAAATAAAATTTTAAAAAAAAAATATGAGGAAAAAATTGAAAAAAACACACTTTTTTAACTTTGACCCTCAAAATCTCCTACACTTCAACAACTACCAAAAAACTCCCATGCTAAATAGTTTCTAAATTTTGTCCTGAGTTTAGAAATACTCAATGTTTACATGTTCTTTGCTTTTTTTTGCAAGTTATAGGGCAATAAGTACAAGTAGCACTTTGCTATTTCCAAAAAATTTTTAAAAAAATTAGCGATAGTTACATTGGAACACTGATATCTGTCAGGAATCCCTGATTAACCCTTCACATATATATATTTTTTAAAAGAACACAACCTAAGGTATTAAACATGGGGTATTTTGACTCTTTCCATGCAACTATTTTACCACCAATCTATGCCAAAGTTTGAAAAAAATAAAAAAAAGTGGTGATTTTTTGACAAAATAGCAATTCAAGAATACATTTACTGAGAACGTTAAGGGTTACTGCCAAATAACACCCCAATATGTCTTCAGCAGCATCTCCTGAGTACAGTGATACCACACATGTATAGGTCTGTTGGGTTCTCTGGGGGCTAAAAGGCCTTATTTTTAGGGGGCGCATTCCAGTTTTTTAATTTGGAATTTTCACATCTGTCGTCATGCACCCATGTCCTATTTGGGACATTTCTGAAGCTGGACAATGCAAATTACCCCCATCAAACCATATATTTTTAAAAAGTAGTCACCCTAGGGTATTTCAAATGCTGGTATTTTAACACTTTGCATGCACTAATTCAACCACCAGTCTTTGTCAAACTTTTGGGTAGTCATTTTGGTGTGTTATTTTTCACACGCATTGTACTTTAGGCATGGATTCTCAGTTCCTGTTATATGTTACTGACCAAAAACACCTCAATATGTGTTCAACAACAACTTCTGAGTACAGTGATACCCCCCATGTATAGGTGTGTCGGGTTCTCTGGGGGCTAAAAGGCCTTAATTTTAGGGGGCGCATTCCAGTTTTTCAACTTGGAATTTTCATATCTGTCATCATGCACCCATGTCCTATTTGGGACATTTCTGAAGCCGGACAATGCAAATTGCCCCCATCAAACCATATATTTTTAAAAAGTAGTCACCCTAGGGTATTTCAAATGCTGGTATTTTAACACTTTGCATGCACTAATTCAACCACCAGTCTTTGTCAAACTTTTGGGTAGTCATTTTGGTGTGTTATTTTTCACACGCATTGTACTTTAGGCATGGATTCTCAGTTCCTGTTATATGTTACTGACCAAAAACACCTCAATATGTGTTCAACAACAACTTCTGAGTACAGTGATACCCCCCATGTATAGGTGTGTCGGGTTCTCTGGGGGCTAAAAGGCCTTAATTTTAGGGGGCGCATTCCAGTTTTTCAACTTGGAATTTTCATATCTGTCATCATGCACCCATGTCCTATTTGGGACATTTCTGAAGCCGGCCAATGTAAATTACCCCCATCAAACCATATATTTTTGAAAAGTAGACACCCTAGGGTATTTCAAATGCTGGTATTTTAACACTTTCCATGCACTAATTCAACCACTAGTCTTTGTCAAACTTTTAGGTAGTCATTTTTTTGCATTATTTTTCACACACATTGTACTTTAGGCATATATTCTCAGTCCCTGTTATGTGTTACTGCCAAAAAAAACCTCAATATGTATTCAACAACATCTCCTGAGTACAGTGATACCCCCCATGTATAGGTGTGTCGGGTTCTCTGGGGGCTAAAAGGCCTTAATTTTAGGGGGCGCATTCCAGTTTTTCAACTTGGAATTTTCACATCTGTCATCATGCACCCATGTCCTATTTGGGACATTTCTGAAGCCGGCCAATGTAAATTACCCCCATCAAACCATATATTTTTGAAAAGTAGACACCCTAGGGTATTTCAAATGCTGGTATTTTAACACTTTCCATGCACTAATTCAACCACTAGTCTTTGTCAAACTTTTAGGTAGTCATTTTTTTGCATTATTTTTCACACACATTGTACTTTAGGCATATATTCTCAGTCCCTGTTATGTGTTACTGCCAAAAAAAACCTCAATATGTATTCAACAACATCTCCTGAGTACAGTGATACCCCCCATGTATAGGTGTGTCGGGTTCTCTGGGGGCTAAAAGGCCTTAATTTTAGGGGGCGCATTCCAGTTTTTCAACTTGGAATTTTTACATCTGTCATCATGCACCCATGTCCTATTTGGGACATTTCTGAAGCCGGCCAATGTAAATTACCCCCATCAAACCATATATTTTTGAAAAGTAGACACCCTAGGGTATTTCAAATGCTGGTATTTTAACACTTTCCATGCACTAATTCAACCACTAGTCTTTGTCAAACTTTTAGGTAGTCATTTTTTTGCATTATTTTTCACACACATTGTACTTTAGGCATATATTCTCAGTCCCTGTTATGTGTTACTGCCAAAAAAAACCTCAATATGTATTCAACAACATCTCCTGAGTACAGTGATACCCCCCATGTATAGGTGTGTCGGGTTCTCTGGGGGCTAAAAGGCCTTAATTTTAGGGGGGGCATTCCAGTTTTTCAACTTGGAATTTTCACATCTGTCATCATGCACCCATGTCCTATTTGGGACATTTCTGAAGCCGGCCAATGTAAATTACCCCCATCAAACCATATATTTTTGAAAAGTAGACACCCTAGGGTATTTCAAATGCTGGTATTTTAACACTTTCCATGCACTATTTCAACCACTAGTCTTTGTCAAACTTTTGGGTAGTCATTTTTTTTGTGTTATTTTTCACACACGTTGTACTTTAGGCATATATTCTCAGTCCCTGTTATGTGTTACTGCCAAAAAAAACCTCAATATGTATTCAACAACATCTCCTGAGTACAGTGATACCACCCATGTATAGGTGTGTTGGGTTCTCTGGGGGCTAAAAGGCCTTATTTTTAGGGGGCGCATTCCAGTTTTTCAACTTGGAATTTTCACATCCCATGCACCCATGTCCTATGTAGGACATTTCTGAAGCCGGCCAATGTAATTTACCCCCATCAAACCATATATTTTTGAAAAGTAGACACCCTAGGGTATTTCAAATGCTGGTATTTTAACACTTTCCATGCACTAATTCTTTGTCAAACTATTAGGCAGTCATTTTTTGTGTGTTATTTTTCACACACATTGTACTTTAGACATGAATTCTCAGCTCCTGTTATGTGTTACTGCCAAAGAAGACCCCAATATGTGTTCACCAACATCTCTTGAGTACAGTGATACCACCTATGCATAAGTTTCTTGGCTTGTTCGGGGGGTGTAATGCCAAATGTCCAACATGCGTTTGTGATTTTTTTTTCACATTTAACATATTTTCTTTGCCTATTGTCTTTTTGGGGGTATTTTAACATACCCCAATTTATTTGTTTCCATGAATGTGCATATTTTTGAAATGTTGACACCCCAAGGTATTGTATATGGTGTGCTTTGATGCATTTGAAGTAACTGTTTTAGCTAAAAAAATTGGAGAAAGTGTATGGTGGCATTTTTTCAATTTTCATTTTTACACACACATTGCTTTTTGACTATGATTTAGGAGAGACTGTTGTAAGTTAGTGCAAAAAAATACTTCAGGTTGTTTTCTGCTAGGCACCCTGAGTACACCTATGCCCCCCATGCATAGGTTTGCCAGGATTTTGGGAAGGTTATGTTACAATTTTATGACTTGTGATTTTAGTTATTAAGTGAGAGTATTTCTTCTGATAGGCCTATCTTTAGTTTGGGGCCTATTGTAAACCCCACTTTTATTTATTGCCATGAATGTGCATATTTTTGAAATGTTGACACCCCAAGGTATTGTATATGGTGTGCTTTGATGCATTTGAAGTAACTGTTTTAGCTAAAAAAATTGGAGAAAGTGTATGGTGGCATTTTTTCAATTTTCATTTTTACACACACATTGCTTTTTGACTATGATTTAGGAGAGACTGTTGTAAGTTAGTGCAAAAAAAATACTACAGGTTGTTTTCTGCTAGGCACCCTGAGTACACCTATGTCCCCATGCATAGGTTTGACAGAACAGCCCCATTTTAGAAAAAAAAATATATTAGTGAAATGTAAAAATCTGGCACATTAAAAGTAAAAAAATAACAAAAAATTTAACAGTAAACATAACAAAAAAAAAAAATAACAGCAAATTTATTTATTTTTTAAAAATTGACCATTGTATGGTACCGCTTGAAGCAGTCCCCAATGCAGAGTCCAGGCTGTCCAGGGCAATCAGGACAGTGATATACAGTGTCCCTTCTCTGCCCCCTCTTGGTACAGACTCTGCATTTTTTTTTGTGGTCTCTGCTTTGCGGCAGTAGGGGGGATTTTAAAAATAAAATGAGTAGCCCCAACTCTGCTCTCTCCCATCACCGCCCGGGGAGCAGGTGCATCATGGTACAAAATCCCCGAAATGATCTGGAGCTGAAATTGTAAAAAAGTCAGTTTCATTCCAGGGTTTGCTTTTTTGAACAACAAAAAAGCGTTGTGGGTTGCAATCTGCATTAGGTAAATTGCAACCTTTTTGTACCAGGCCCTTGTCTTCCGCATAATTAGGCAGGGCTGCAGCAGCTGATCTGCCAGATCAACCCCACCCATATGTCTGTTATAAGACTTGATGCACACTGGCTTCCTTATGATCTCAGCTCTGCCACGTACAGAGACCGCCACCGTCCTCTCTGTGTGGATGGTGGTAAGAAGGTATACATCCTTCTTGTCTCTGTACTTCAGTGCCAACAGCTCCTCTTGGCGCAGAGCAGAGGTCTCCCCCCTTCGTAGCCGGGTGCGTACAAGTTGTCCTGGGAAACCTTTGCGGTTCTTTTTAATAGTACCGCAAGCTACTGTATCAAAGCAATACAGTAGCTTGAACAAAAGGACACTTGTATAAAAATTGTCTAAGTACAAGTGATACCCTTTGTTCATTAGGGGTAATATCAGGTCCCAGACAATCTTGCCAGTGGTTCCCATATGTTCTGGGCAACCTGGAGGGTCAAGGTGGCTATCCTTTCCCTCATACACCCGGAAGGCCTGAGTATACCCAGTCTCGCTCTCACAGAGCTTATACACCTTTACCCCATACCTGGAGCGCTTGGAAGGAATATACTGCTTGAATCCCAGCCTTCCCTTATACTTCATCAGGGATTCATCAACGCATATATTCCTTCCAGGTGTATAAGCCTCTGCAAACCTGGCAGAAAAGTGGGTAATCAGGGGGCGGATTTTATACAGCCTGTCAAATTGGGGATGCATCCTAGGGGGGCACAGGCTGTTGTCGCTGAAGTGCATGAAATGAAGAATCATTTCATATCTCTGCCTCGACATACTCTGGGAGAAAATGGGGGTAGAGCAGATGGGGCTACTGCTCCAGTAGGAGCGAACGGAGGGTTTCTTTATGATGCCCATCAGCATAGTCAATGCCCAGAATTTTTTAAATTCTGGCACATTGATGGGGGCCCATTGCTGCTTTGCCAAATATGTTTCAGGCTTTGCAGCACGGTACTGATGGGCATATAAATTAGTTTGGGCGACAATGTTCCCCAATACATCATCACCCAGAAACACCTCCAGAAACTGTTGGGGGCTAAAACCTGCCACATCTATATTTATGCCAGCATTTGCTGTGAAGGGTGGGATATCTGGCCTCTGGAGATGAGGCGTTACCCACTCTTCAGCGGCAATGGCAGCAACACGCCTCCTTCTAGCAGGGGGGCTGGCAGGGGGGCTAGCAGGGGGGCTGGCAGGGGGGCTAGCAGCCACAGATACATCACTATCAGTTGAGACTGCATCTAATGATGTATCTGAGCATATGGCAGGGTCAAAATTGGGGTCTGAGTCAGACATAGAGGCATCTGACTCTGACGCAAGGATGGCATACGCCTCCTCAACACTATATCTTTTCTGTGACATTTTTGTATCTGTCACAGAAAACCAAAATTAATTAATTAACTAAATGGCCTTTGGTTTTTTTTTAAAAAAGTACAGCTATGCTAATGCCAGTGATTTATAGCAATCACTGGCAAGCTAGGGGTTAAATACTCTTTAAATTAAATTAACTAAATGGCCTTTGGGTTTTTTTTAAAAAAAGTACAGCTATGCTAATGCCAGTGATTTATAGCGATCACTGGCAAGCTAGGGGTTAAATACTCTTTAAATTAAATTAACTAAATGGCCTTTGGGTTTTTTTAAAAAAAAGTACAGCTATGCTAATGCCAGTGATTTATAGCGATCACTGGCAAGCTAGGGGTTAAATACTCTTTAAATTAAATTAACTAAATGGCCTTTGGGTTTTTTAAAAAAAAAGTACAGCTATGCTAATGCCAGTGATTTATAGCGATCACTGGCAAGCTAGGGGTTAAATACTCTTTAAATCAAATTAAATTAGCTAAATGGCTCTGAAAGGAGCCTTTGGGTTTTTAAAAAATGACAACAACAAAAATTAACCCCTAAAAAAATGCACAGACAGCAAAAATGTACAGCTATGCTAATGCCAGTGATTTATAGCGATCACTGGCAAGCTAGGGGTTAAATACTCTTTAAATTAAATTAAATTAGCTAAATGGCTCTGAAAGGAGCCTTTGGGTTTTTAAAAAATTACAACAACAAAAATTAACCCCTAAAAAAATTCACAGACAGCAAAAAAGTACAGCTATGCTAATGCCAGTGATGTATAGCGATCACTGGCAAGCTAGGGGTTAAATACTATTTAAATTAAATTAGCTAAATGGCTCTGAAAGGAGCGTTTAGGTTTTTAAAAAATTACAACAACAAAAATTAACCCCTAAAAAATGCACAGACAGCAAAAAAGTACAGCTATGCTAATGCCAGTGATGTATAGCGATCACTGGCAAGCTAGGGGTTAAATAGTCTTTAAATTAAATTAAATTAGCTAAATGGCTCTGAAAGGAGCCTTTGAGTTTTTTAAAAAAAATACAACAACAAAAATGAACCCCTAAAAAAATGCACAGACAGCAAAAAAAAAGTGCAGCTGTGCTACTGCCAGTGATTTATAGTGATCACTGGCAAGCTAGGGGTTAATGGTTCTGAAAAGAGCCTTTGGATTTTAAATTTTTTAACAAATAAAATAAATAAATCTCTCTCTGCTAAAATACAGGTCTCTCTCTTTCTCCAACAAAATGGCAAGTGAGGAGAGGGAGGGAGATCCACACTGATCAGAGTCAATATTTACAAATATTGACATGATCAGACAAATGGGGTATTTTATTATTATTATTTTTTTTTTCTAAGAAGGCTCAGATTGGGTGACCCTAGCTTGCCCCTATGGTGAGACAGGCTAGGGACACCCCCAGATGCCCCATGATGCACCGGGCATCGCCATTTTGGAAGCCTCATGGGGGAGGGGGGGGGCGCTATATGTGGGCTTTTTTATTTTATATTATATTTTTTTTTTCACATTTTTACTTTTATTTATATACTAACTAAGTGCCTCGACCCACCGAGGCACTTAGCACACTAGCAGAGCATCGGAAGCGTGTCCGATCGCTTCCGATGCTCTGCTGCACTGCCGGGCTCCACGTGGAGCAAAACCGGAAGTGATCACTCAAGGGGGAGTGATCGCTCCGGTCCCGGCACTCCGTAACAGCACTGCAGGGATGCCCAGACATCGAGGCATCCCTGCAGTACTGTAATAGTGCCTGGAAGCGATCTTGATCGCTTCCAGCACTCACTTTAGCCGAGGACGTGCAGGGTACGTCGTCAGGCGTTAACTGCCTTTTTTGTTCAGACGTACCCTGCACGTCCTCGGTCACTAAGGGGTTAATTTCCGAATGTTCATTTTAAACACCCCCTGAAACCCTACTTTGCAGGTACATTATCGGTGGCAAAGAAGAAGTTTTAAAAAAACTGGAATTTGTCCTAGCTGATTATTTTTCTGGTACTGAGACTCCAATTGGTTTCTAAATTACCTCTTTCTATAACTAAATAGATTAGTCACTGGCACTTCATTGACGGAAAAGAGAACATGCTTCCAATCTTTTTTCAAGTTAAATAAAATTTATGAAAAAACAGCTCACATGAAAGGTAATCAATATCTCCTTCTCATTTCATGCTGCAAGCTTGTTGCTGTGATATTTTTGAAACTTCAACCATGTTGAATATTTTGAAACACATATTATTGGAGATAAAATGCTCTTTGCCTCTGGCACAAAATGTACAGCTACATGAAAGTAAAAAGGCTGAGAGCTTTTCAATAGAATTGATGAAAAATTTAAGTTAATTAAAAGAATGCTACATTTTCCCCTAGAAGGGTACAATGATCTTTATTATTAATGCATACCGGCGTTTCATAACTCTGCATAATAATGGTTTGTATCATCAGGCTTCATTTGTTGCAATTTTTTTTCCTGAAATCCGCAAAGTTGCCCCCTGTGCCCCTCACGTCTAACAACACATCTTTCTTGTTTGCACCTGAGAATTAATTTACAGAGTTACTTTATTCTCTAGTAAAGTCAGACTGGTATGTTAAATAGTTGTGGTTTTAAAAAAGAATACTTAGTCATTCTTATTTTTTGCTACCTATTAGGTTCTTATTATATATATATATATATATATATATATATATATATATATATATATATATATATATATATATATATATATATAGCCATGGCCAAAAATATTGGCACCCCTGCATTTCTGTTAGATAATGCAACACTTCATTAAGAAAATTGTTGCAATTACAAATGTTTAGGCATTCTCATGTTTATTTCTTTTGTTTGTTTTGATATGACACAAAAAAGTGGAGAAAAAAAGCCAAATCTGACACATTCCACACAAAACTCAAAAATGGACTAGACAAAATTATTGGCACTCTCAATTTAATATTTGGTAGCACACCCCTTGGAAAAAAATAACTGCAATCAATCACTTCCTGTAACAATCAATGAGTTTCTTACACCTCTCTACTGGAATTTTGGACCACTCTTCTTTCGCCAACTGCTCCAGGTCTCTCAGATTGGAAGGGTTCCTTATCCAAATTGCTGTTTTGAGATCTCTCCTCAGTTGCTCTATGGGATTGAGATCTGGACTCATTACTGGTCAGTTCAGTACTCTCCAGCAATTTGTCTTAAACCATTTCTGGGTGCTTTTTGTCGTGTGCTTTGGGTCATTGCCCTGCTGTAAGACCCATGTCCTCTGACGGAGACCCAACTTTCTGAGACTGAGCCCCACATTTCATAATGCCATGCACACAGTTAAGACATCCAGTGCCTGAAGCAGCAAAGCAAACCCAAAACATCAGTGAACCTCCACCATGTTTGACTGTAGGGACTGTATTCTTTTCTTTAAAAGCCTCATTTTTTTTTCTGAAAACAGTTGAATGATGGGCTTTACCAAAAAGCTGTAATTTTGTTTCGTCTGTCCACAGCACATACTCCCAAAAGGATTTTGACTTCCTCAGGTAAGTTTTAGCAAACTCCAATCTGGCTTTTTTATGTTTCTGTGTCAGCAGTGGGGTCCTCCTAAGTCTCCTACCATAGCGTCCCTTTCCATTCAGATGGCAATGTATAGTGTGAGCTGACACACTTGTACCCGGTGCCTGAAGGTCATCTTGAATTTGTCTGAAAGTTGATTGAGGTTCTTTATCCACCATTCAAACAATCCTTTGCTGCAATCTTTGATCAATTTTTCTCTTTCATCCACGTCCAGGGAGATTAGCTACATGGCCATAGGCTGTAAAGTTCTTGACAATGTTGTGCACAGTGGACACAAGAACATTAGGCTCTATGGAAATGGACTTGTCCATGCTTTCACAATTTTTGTTCTCAAATCCTCAGACAATTCTTTGCTGCTCTTTCTCTTCTCCATGTGGCACACAGAGACACACAGCAGAAAGGTTGAGTAAATTTTTCACCATTTTAACTGGTTGCATCACAGAGCATCACAAACTTTGAATGCAATTGTTTCTTACAATTTTGAGAAGGGGCCAATAATTTTGTCCAGTTAACTTTTTGGAGTTTTGTGTGGAATGTGTCAGATGTGGCTTTTATTTCTCCACACTTTTTTGTGTCATACCAATATAAACAAAACAAATAAACATGAGAATGCCTAACTATTTGTAATTGCAACAATTTTCTGGGCAAAGTGGTGCATTATCTGACAGAAATGCAGGGGTACCACCAGCAAAAATGTTTTTATAAGGAAAAATAAATTAAAACAACCCATTTTGCTTATATTTTCAGTAATTTGCTTTTAGTGTGAAGGTTCTTAGGGGTAGATTTACCAATGTCTTACCGACATGATACGCTGTAGCGTTTCATGTCAAACAGACATCGCTGAATGCTGACAGCATACGCTGTCAGCATTTATCATTATACAAGCAGTTCACCAGAACTACTTGTGCAATGCCGCCCCCTGCAGATTTACAGCCAATCGGCCACTAGCAGGGGTGTCAATCAGCCAGATTGTATAGGATTGGCCGGATTGAAGACCGCAGCCTCAGAGGCAGTGGACAAGTTGTGGAGCAGCGGTCTTACCGCTGCTTCATAACTGCTGTTTTCCCTGTGAGCCTGAAGGCTTGGCCCTTGTTAAATCTACCCCTTAGTCTTGATACTAAAGCAATAAATGAAGGGCTACAGCTCCATACTCTCTAGTCTAAAGATCTACAGCAGGGAAGGGAGCATATATACTCTATTTTGAGAAAGACTAAAATCTTCTTGCAAGATCTAACTACTTGTTTTTTGTTTGTTTTGTAGGATAGAGCTAGTAAAATAAAGAAGTAAATGCATACTTATAGATGCAAACACCACAAGAGATATTTGTCTAGTGGAGCCTTATCTGGGATTGACAAAATTGAATGGGTGGATGGGAAGATCTGATGATGAGATGCCCTTATTAAGCACTGCTACTGTGGAGATATTGATATTGTATAGTGAGGAATAGAATTATGGCTTGTTTAGGAATTTAGTAAAGTGTGTGGGAACTTAAGCAAAAGATTTATAAAGATCAAGACATACACATTTGTATATTGTTGTACTTGTGACATGTGGTGAAATTAGTCAGATGGGGGTAACAAAAATATATCTAAACCTGATAAATAGAGGTGGCTTTTTGGTGTGTATTATCCAGATTGTGCTATTGAATGTTTAAATATATAGATCAACTCTAGGGAGTATATAAGACTTATATAAAGTGTGAAGTGTTGGCGGTATGACAAGTTATTTTGTCAGAAGCTGGCAGTTTCCTCATAAAGAATTTAATCAAGGACCAACACATTGTTGATTGTTTAAGACAACATATTGTTAAAGGTTTGTCCTCTGTAGGTTTCACTGCTCATTCTGTTGGAGTGTAAGCTGAAAAATGCAATCCTTTAAGAAAATTAGAAGATTGTGATGCTTTTTCATACATATTGAGCCATAAAGATATATTTTGGAAGGTAATCTTTGGTCCCTAGGGGAAAATTGGGAGGCAGCTTGTGCTGAGTGATGAAGAAATTTGAGCAAGATATGGCTGTTCTTTTTCTTTAGTTACCTTTCACAAATGTGAGGGTGTTTCTACTCACTATAGTGCAAATAAATAAAATAAATGTGAGGGTGTTTCTACTCACTATAGTGCAAATAAATAAAATAAATGTGAGGGTGTTCTCACTCAGCATAGTGCAAAAAAATAAAAAATATATGTGAGGGTGTTCCCACTCAGTATAGTGCAAAAATAAATAAAAGAAGGAAAATTCCATCACACAAGGCATCAAAAGGTGACTTACTGAATAAAGGAGTTATTGCAAAAGGCAAAGGTTACTTTTAATGATTTCAAGAGTATGGAGCTTCGGGTGAGAATGGGAGTGGGGCTGTCAGAAAGTAATAGCTGCAGATGAATAAACAGCTTACCTTGTCTTTATAAGCTGGAGCCATAATGTAGAGATAGCATACACTTACAGGTAGGTGAATTTAGTAGCAGGTTTTTTATAGTAGAATTGTGAGATGGAAGATTAGAATCAATTGTTAACTTCGACAATGTTTCCTGAAGCAGGAAGTGGGCAGGAGACCAGCAGATGAACTGTTATACAGGTTGATGTGTACAATACTGCTGGGGAAGTTTTGTAGTACCTGAGAATGCCTATGTGAGCAGCAGCACTGATAAAGTAAACACAAGATAATACATTATCTCTGCCAGACTCATGTTCCTTTAAACAGTCTTAAAGTGATGGTAAATCTTAGCGTTTTTGAAAAGCTAGGATTTACCAGTGTTGCATAAAATACTTCATGCTTAAAGTTACTTTATTTATCTGCTGCTTATGCTATGCTGAGCACCTCAGGTCTCCCACAGCAGAGCACAATTTTTTTCAATGAGATGACATGTCCACCTTTTAGCCAATAGCCGTGCAGGCCAATCAGCAATAGGCCTTATGCCGAAGACAACCAGGATTCCACTAGAGACTATCTTGGAGTCATTTGATGATCGCACTGAATCGAACCTGGAACCTCCAATATCTGTACAGTTGCCTTGCCTCTTGAGCCATTGGAGAGCTCTGGGTCTGTGTGTGGATAGTTGTATCCTACTGTGTGCTCTGGCTGCTTCTCTAGCTCCACCAGCCTGCCAGCTGCAGGCAGGTACCTAATCAAGTGCCTATAAAAGCAACTTCCTGCTTTCTGTTTGTGTCTGTGTATTGGATTCTGTACCTGGGTGGCTTCATTCTGCTTACTGTTTCTCCTGTTGCCTACCTTTGTCTTAACTTTGACCCTTCTACTGGATTTTGCTGCCTGGACCTCTGACCCTTGGTCTGTCTCCTGACAGTGCTTTCCCCTAGTGATTCTGCTTTTGTCTGCTTGTCTGGTTTCTGACTCTCTGACATGATGTTTGACAATTCTTCTGGACTAAGTTTTGGTACTTTTTTGCCATGTTTGTTGCTAACTTTTGTCTGCTTGACTACACCTTAGTCATTCCTTACTCATCACATTCTGGATACTATGCTTTATGCTGGGATGTTGTGCATAAATTACACTTCCCAACCTAAGGGCCCCTTCCTGAGTGGACATTGTCACCTCTGGATGTGATAGTATACACAGGCCACAGTATGGACCCAGAGGAAGTGTCTTAAGGTATAGCCCATCAACACCAACTACTTGGGGCGCATGCTGCTCATCTTCAAAGTTTGGATGTGAACTTTGGTCAATTTATAGAAATGCTCAGAACATTCTGCCAAGTCTCACAATCACCTCAAGCACCTACACCTGCACCTTCTCATCCTCCATTGCCTACCATGAGGGCTTCTTCTCCTAAATTAACCTTATTTGAGAAATCTAATGGTACTATAAATGAAAGCAGAGGATTTGTCATCTTCATTTCAATAATGATCCAGTTACCTTTCATTCTCCTTCAACTCAAATCACTTTTATTATTTCACTCCTGAAAAGGGAAAGCACTAGTCTGGGTCTATCCTTTGCAGGAGAAAAACCCATACTTTATGATACCAAAACCTTTATAACTGCTCTCCAAACAGAGTTTGAGAAACCAGGAAGAGAGGCAACTGCAGAAGCATCCTTACTGGAGGTACAAGGAACCCAGTCTGTAGCTCATTATGCAGTAGAATTTTTCACTCTTGCAGCAGACACAGATTGTAATCAGGGAGCCTTGAAAACAGCATTCCGCAGAGGTCTATGTGACCGAATTAAACATGAGCTAGTATATAGAGATGTACTGGGTACTCTTGAGGAATTAATTTCCCTTTGTACCAAACTTGACTCTAGACATTAAGAGCGGCTAAAGGAAAGAGATCAAGTATGGGAATATTAACATTTCCTGGTTAAGTTGCCCACTAGGTTTCAACTGTCTCTTTCTTCCCTTCCTGCTTCTCCTCCGGAAGAACCCATGGAGGTAGAAGCTGTATGCTTACTGGTAGCAGAGAAATTGAGAAGGCACAACCTTAGCTTTTGTCTCTACTGTGGAACCAAGGGTCATCTCCATAGAGACTGTTTTACCCGACTGGGAAAATGCCAGCTTAATCCTTTTCAGAGGGGCAGAATTAAGCCATTCCAGTCTCTATTTTACCAGCAACTAACAAGAGAATATCTCATCTTCTATGCCATTGAAAACTGTTCAGAAAGTTACTTCTACTAACTTCCCAACAATACCAGAAACAAAACAACAGAAAACGGCAAATGGCTCCTTCCTATCAACCAGGCGACTTAGTCTGATTAGCTACTATGAACCTACATCTAAAACAAGCATCTGCCTAATTGGGTCCTCGGTTCATAGGCTCATTTTGCATCCTGAAACAAGCAAATCCAGTGGCTTTGTATCTAGTTCTTCCATCCTCCCTTCGTATACACCCTGTGTTTCATGTCTCCCGATTGAAACCAGCAATAAGAAACAGATTTTTTCAAAAACCCTAAACTTCCCACTTCCATGGAAATCAATGGTCATACAGAGTACCAAGTGGACAAGATTTTGAAATCTACATAAAGAGGCTGAAGACTTCGGTACCTTGTGGATTAGAAGGGCTACCCAATCAATGACTCCCTCACTTGAAAAATCTTTTCATCATCTCCATCCTGATAAACCCTGAGGTCCTCGGAGTGACCCTTGGGGGGGGGAGATATGGGCTCAATCATGGAACACCCTGAATCGAGCCTGGAACCTCCAGTCTCTGGCTGGTTGCCTTGCCTCTTGAGCCCCTTATAGGCTTTGGTTCTGTGTGTGGATAGTTGTATCCTACAAACTGATCTGGCTGGCTCTCTAGCTCCATCTCCCTGCCAGCTGCAGGCAGTTACCATATCAACTGCCTATAAAAGCTGCTTCCTAATTGTGACTGTGTATTGGATTATGTTCCTGGGTGTGGTTCATTCTGCTTACTGGTTCTCCTGTTGCTATCTGGCACGGATACCAGATGGCTAAGGCTACCCCCCACCCCCCTACAACCCCACCCCTGTTGTTTCTCAGTGGTTTTGTGCTCCTCAGAGCAACCACAATCTCTGGAAACTTGTGGTTGCATGGTTTTGTGTTCCAAACTTCTTTAGAAAAGAGCTGGTGTATGACCAGGAAAACCCTCCTAGGCTGGCCGGGCTCCTGGAACTCCCGGTTGGCTGCCTCACAACAGACACCCGCCTAACCCCTCTCAGGTTGTCCAAGCTCCTGGAACTCCTGGTCGGCTACAGGACAGCAGGACACCCGCTAACTTTACCCCTGGTCGCTCCAGCAACCATGTGCCCCAGAGCTCCGCTCTTTTGGGGATTAGTAGCCCCTATGGAGGACAAGAGGTGGGTAAATTACCGGAGGGGAGCTCCTTTGGGAACCAGGGGTTTTGGACACCCCTAACCCCATAATTTCAATGGATCACCCCGAAACCGCCACCCATATGTATTGGGATTATGAGGGACTGTGGCTCCTATGGAGGTGCCGGGCTGTCTGGAGGGGTGGGAATGGCGGAAAAATAGTGGGATTGTCCAGGGTCTTATCAAGATGAGCTGTCTGTATAAAAGGAGTGCATGTTTTCAATAAAATCAGTTCCTGTTTAACCTGAATGCTAGGCTGTCTAGTTATTTGGGTTGGCTCCAGCTAAAATCACTTTCCTTTTGTGGATTAGTAGCCCCTATGGAGGACAAGAGGTGGGTAAATTACCGGAAGGGAGCTCCTTTGGGAACCTGGGGTTTTGGACACCCCTAACCCCATAATTTCAACGGACTGTAACTCCGGTCCACAGTAAAGAATCATGCTGATTTTTGGGCTATGCAATCTGGGGACTGAGAGCTTTAAAATGACACCCTGGAAGTGCCACCTCTCCACCGGGATCACCCCGAAACCGCCACCCATATGTATTGGGATTATGTGGGACTGTGGCTCCTATGGAGGTGCCGGGCTGTCTGGAGGGACGGGAATGGCGGGAAAATAGTGAGATTGTCCAGGGTCTTATCAAGATGAGCTGTCTGTATAAAAGGAGTGCATGTTTTCAATAAAATCAGTTCCTGTTTAACCTGAATGCTAGGCTGTCTAGTTATTTGGGTTTGCTCCAGCTAAAATCACTTTCCTGAGCTACATAGCAGCCTGTTCCAGGCAGAGGAAGGACACGCTGGAAGAGCTACCTAGCCTGGGTAGCTGGAGCCTGCCACAGGGTGGGACCCTGAATACTGGTGCTGTCGGGCATCAGGGGTGGCTACAGGCTGTGGTCACTTGCCAGCTACATAGCTTCAGTCGTCAGGGAGGAAGCAGGACCCCGTTTGATGGAGCTACCTATTCGGGGAAGTCGGGGGTATTCGTCACACTATCCTTTGCCTGAACTTTCAACCTTCTGCTGGATTTTGCTGCCTGGACTTCTGACCCTTGGACTGTCTCCTGACTGTGCTTTCATCTAGTGATTCTGATTTTGTCTGCCCATCTATTTTCTGACTCTCTGGCCTGATTTTTTACGATTCTTCTGGGCTCTGTTTTGGTAATTCTTTGCCCTGTTTGTTGCTGACTTGCCTGCTCAACTACGCCTTGGCCATTCTTTATTGGTTACGTTCTGGGTACTATCCTTTGTGCTTGGATGCTATGTCAAGCTTACACTTCCTATCCTAAGGGCCCCTTCCTGAATGGACATTGTCACCTCTGGCCATGATATTCACAAGCATGAACAGGCAGTGAATGACTCTAGAGTAATCTCATTTAAATATATTGGCCTATGGGCATACTTCAGGATGGCTTCTGATGACAAGTCTGAAATAATCAATAACTTCAGAATGACTGCAGGAAGATCATCCTTTTTGACTAAGGTGGCTAGCACGCTATTGGCTAACATCACCTCATTGAAGCTTGTGCTCAGTGCTGCATACACTGCAGAAAAATAAAGGAACTTTAAGCATGAAGTTTTTTATACTTCATGACCCCTTTATTTGTAGCACTGGTAAATCCTAGTGTTTCAAAAATGCTAGGATTTACCATCACTTTAAGTGTGCAAAAGTACAGCAGTGTGCACACAATAGACAATCTGAATCTGAAGGGCAATATGGAGGAAGTTTGAGCAGTTTGTAATTTAAAATCCATTTCATACTTTGGATTTATGCATTAACTGGTCTTCAGATGCTGGAACCTGAATGTGTGTTTTATGGACAAAGTATGTGGAGTCCACACATGTTGAATACTGTGTTTAATTTTTACAGATAGTCCATCTGGTTTCAAGTATCAGTAGAAAAGAGTTGTTATTGTCCTAAACAGATAAGGATTCTGGCATCACAGGTATAATGTAAAATCACCATAAATAGTATAGTATATGGGCCATATTTTACGAGTCAAGTGGAAGTTTGCTCTCATATTCGAGTATTAAAACCACTAGAATTTTTTTTTCACTCGGAAAATCGAGCTCGTATTATGAGTTGAAAGTAAAAAGTTTGCGCTTTGGACTTTGAGAAGTCGCAAACACAAAATGGCATTCCCTCATAGACTTCAATGGAGCTGAAAAAGTTGAAAAACATAACACCCATAAGTCACTCAAACACTATTGCGGTTATTTAAAACCACAACAGAAGAAGATGACATTGCATATTTAAATATTTAAATAATCCAATATTCAAATATTTATCTAATGGATTTTTGCACAAATATATATATATATATATATATATATATATATATATATATATATATATATATATATATATATATATATATATATATATATATATATATATATATATATATATATATATATATATATATATACTGTATATATATAGTTTCAACAAATACTGCACTCTCAGGATTTGCATGAAAAAAGTCAGCTTTAATGGATGATGTTTCTGTTTTTTGATCTGAGGAAAGGGACTTGAGTTCCCTGAAACGTCATCCATTAAAGCTGACTTTTTTCATGCAAATCCTGAGAGTGCAGTATTTGTTGGAACTATTTATTGGCTATATTTGCACCCAGGTAGCTGTACCTGGTGGGAGGATTCGTTCTAGCTGGATTTTATATATATATATATATATATATATATATATATATATTTATATATATTGTGGATTAAAAGGGAGAGTGCCACACACTGAAAAAAATGTTTTGTTTACTTAGTTGCAATCAACTATAGATTTTATACCACTAGTATATGGTAGGTATCTTATTACTTGATTTATGCTGAATTGCAGCTGTTTTTAAAAGGGAAAAAGGTTGTTTGAAAGTATACGCTGTATACAGCAGATATAAACTTGAAATACACAATGTATAGAAAAAAACACTTTATTTTATTGACAGTCACTGGCCCCTATTTAAGAAAGGTCTTGCGGACCTGATCCGACACTGCGGATCAGGTCCGCAAGACCTTGCTGAATACGGAGAGCAATACGCTCTCCGTATTCAGCATTGCACCAGCAGCTCACAAGAGCTGCTGGTGCAACGCCGCCCCCTGCAGACTCGCAGCCAGACCCCCTGCAGATTGGCCGCTAGCAGGGGGGTGTCAATCAACCCGATCATACTCGATCGGGTTGATTTCTGGCGATTCCTGTCTGCCTGCTCAGAGCAGGCAGACAGGGTTTTGGAGCAGCGGTCTTTAGACTTGTGTTTCTGGCGAATCTGAAGACTTGCAAGAAACACGGGCCCACAAGCTCCCTATGGAGCTTGTTAAATGGGCCCCCATGTCTTGGAACATTTGAAAATATATAACAAATACCTATTCACAAAGAAATTGTGTTTAATATTGCTATTTTGTATAGTCCTAACACATATGTTAAAAAAACTCCTATTTGCTCAATGGAGGGCAAATCGCCATTGTTAAGATAAAACGGAGCACTAATGTGCCCGCTTTCACACAATATAGGAATTCACAACATAAAAATATGCAGTATTCAATCACAATTTTAAAAACCATTAAAAATCTTATAGTACTCTGAAAATTATAGAGCGAGAGAAACTGCAAACACTTGCCTGGCCAGACTCTGTGTATACGTTACCACTACGCGTTTCACGATCACGACACCTGAGGAAGCGGCGTGACCCTGAAATGCATAGTGGTAACGTTTCTCTCGCTCTATATTTTTTCAAATTTTCCAAGACATGGTCTGCCAATAAAATAAAGTGTTTTTTTCTATACATTGTGTATTTCAAGTTTGTATCTGCTGTATACAGCACTGTTTATATACTTTCAAATAGTCATATCTATGTATTATAAATACATAGAACATATTCCATTATGTGAAGAGCATTGGAATGTGAAATATTTACAATACAATTTATTACATATGAATATTGCATATGCACATTGCATATTTCATAAATGTGATCTTTCATGTATTCATCTACTTGACTGGAAAGGGCTCCAATGCACATATTTATATGTATACATGTGTGTACGTATGTATTTATGCGTTTATATAAATATATACATTTATATGTACACATATATATATATATATTCCAGAAAAGGGCTTAAGCTCTCTCTTCACCATTTCTTTCATACTATTCTTTGGCCCAGTGTGCAATCCTTATATAAAGTATATACATATTCCAAACAGTAGGAGCACTCACTGGATCTTAATTACAAGTTGCTTTATTTTAACACTTGTTAAAGTAAAGTAACTTGTAATTAAAGGGATACTGAACCCAAATTTTTTCTTTCGTGATTCAGATAGAGCATGCAATTTTAAGCATATTTCTAATTTACTCCTATTATCAAATTTTCTTCATTCTCTTGGTATCTTTATTTGAAAAGCAAGAATGTAAGTTTAGATGCCGGCCCATTTTTGGTGAAACAACCTGGGTTGTTCTTGCTGATTAGTGGGTTGATTTAACCAACCAATAAACAAGTGCTGAACCAAAAAAATAACTTAATAAAAATAAAGATAAAGATAGCAAGAGAACGAAGAAAAATTGATAATAGGAGTAAATTAGAAAGTTGCTTAAAAATGCATGCTCTATCTGAATCACGAAAGAAAAAATCTAGGTTCAGTGTCCCTTTAAGACGCAGTGGGTTATCCTACTGCTATGTATGTATATATATATATATATATATATATATATATATATACATATTTAGACATTTATGTATCTCTAGTTTAAAGCCCTTTGCAGTCCTTTTTTTTCTTACACCTGGGACCTCATATCTTTGAGCCCTTATAACTTTTTAATGCAAATTAAAAAAAAAAAAATATATCAGTGTTATTATGAGTGTAACTGTACTTTTAAATGTATTTTTGATGTGTTTTGTGATACTTTTTGTGACACTTTATCCACATCTCTGAAGTTGTGGTAATCATTCTAGCATAAATTGTAATTGCGTTCATGCTTTTGCATTTTTCAACTTAATATGAGCAAAATTTAACATGCACACAAATGGCCATGAAAACCCGATATCGCTTGCGTACAAATGATAGTGCTCCACTCGTAATCTAGCACTATTTCTCCATTATCCTAGTCAATTGTCGATGACATTGGTTAAAAGAGGCATTTCACAATCTACCCTATGACTATAAACTATAGCAAAAAATCTAGGGCGCGATCCGATATACGGCGTAGTTTTTGGCGCGAGCGAGGGAACCCGCGCTGCCCGTAATTTCACCTTGCACATCGTGGTATCCAATATACGGCGCCGTCAGATGCTAAAGTGGCGTAAGTAGGACAAACTGGCGTTGTTCGTCGCAAGTACTTACGCCAGTATTTTGAACCCCGTAAAGTCTCAATAAAGTATAGTTTTATGCAAAGTAGGCTAACACTCGTAAAAATTACCTGCGACTCCATCTAAAAATGCGCAACGTAATTACGCTATTCAAAAGTCATATATAAACCCATGCGCAGCCGCCATTTTCTTCAGTGTGTTTGGATGGTTCGTTGAGCTACAGCACACTACAGTGAGTTTAGGATTAGTAAGAGTAGTGAGAGAGGCGCAGCATAATATTTAGTTAAGTCAGATTTTTGTTTGGGTAAGCTTGTACATTTACTTACACTTATTTTTACATATTGCACACATATTGCATACATACATATACAAAATACACAACACTTTTTTTTCTAACACCTCACACATTTTATTTAAATTTTACAGTGTGACAGGCTGAGTGTTTGGTTGTGATTGTGTGTGATTGAACTGGGAGTGAGTGTGAGTGTGTGAGTGTGTGTAGTGTGAGTATGTCAGGGAGAGGTAGGGTGGAGGGGAGGAGGGGAGCGGAGTTGCAGGGAGAGGAGTATTGTAGCAGACAGGAGGAGCAGCGGGGTCCCCATCAGGGAGTAAGTGGAGTGGGGAGAGTTAGAAGGGATGATGGGAGGGGAGATGCCCAGAGACCAGGCACACTTAGAAGAGGGACAGAGGGTGCACATGGGGACAGAAGGGGGGAGGAGGGAGAGGATAGGGAGGAACCCACACCAGGGACATCCCAGGGAGCAAGCCAGGTGGCCACAGAGGATGAGCGCATGAGATGCCCAAACTTCTCATTCAATGAGAATGTTGTGCTAGTCCAGGCCATCATCACAACCACAGTGCCCTCTTTGGCCAGGAGAAGGGCAAAGGCATTGCCCGAAGGCATAAGACAGCATGGTTGGCGGTAGAGGATGCTGTAAACAGTGTGGCCCCGCAGAGGAGGACTGTCGAGGGACTTAAAAAAAGGTGGAACGATTGCAAGAGGCGGGTGAAAGAGAAGATGGGGCAGGAAGCCATGCACCAGAGGAGAACAGGCGGTGGTCCACCCCTGGAAACCGAATACAACACCTGGCAGGAGATGATACGCAAGTCCCTGAGTATCACAGCAGTCCGTGGACTTCCAGGGGCTTGTGACTCTGGGGCTGCAACCACAGCACCTCATGCTGGTGAGTAACATCCCACACACCAGTATTATATGTATTTGAGATATAACATCCTTTAATGTCACACATTCATGTACACAATGAGGACTATGGTATTTGGCCTACTAACAAAAACATCTACAATTATATTTCACATTAATGCTACTTAACACAATGCAATTCATGATATGAGGTGGAATAGTGCAATACTAACATGTTTCAGAGTAACACAGGCCACAAGCCACATGTTGAGTTTTCAGTAAATGGACACAATAGCCATCACAATACTTTTAGCTCCGAAAGCAGGTTCTGTGCCTACATCAGGCTAAAGTAAATTGTGTGACCATAGTGTCACTTAAAGAACACATTTTCTCAATCACTGACATGTACACATAACTATTGTATAAAACACATACCTGTATACTGTGAAGATTAAAATCCCTCATATCACAAATCACATTGTGCACATGCATATTATACAGTTTGACATGAGTATGAGTATTGTCCCTAGCATGTATCAATGTACATTGTATGCCCACATGGACATATATATGACTGTACTAATCCCTATCATTACTTGACTCCTCCACAGAACCTCCTGTCACCAGGCTGCAAACAGGCATGCCGCCACCTCCACCACCACCACCAGTCACAGGCATGCAGCCACCTCCACCATCAGTCACAGCCATGCAGCCACCTCCACCACCAGTCTTCAGGCAGCAACATGGACAGTATGCTCCCAGGCATGAGCAGGGTTGGATTGCCTCCATTGAGGACCCAGAAGTGATGCCACCACCATTGGCATATGACCCCTGGCAAGATACCTGGCCTGAGGAATATCCTTTTGACTTTGAGGGGGAGCCAAGTCAGCCACGAAGGGTCCATGTCTTTACCCCCCCCCAACACAATATCAGGCCAGTCATGGCTTTTCCACACAGGGGATGTCGCAAGAAATGCAAACTGGACAGGATGAGTGGTCACACACTAGTCATCAATAGGACTACCAATCCAGCCTGAGAGCTCCACCATCCTCTTCTCTTGGGAGAGCTCTACCATCCGCTTCCCTTGGGAGAGCTCCACCATCCGCTTCCCTTGGGAGAGCTCCACCATCCACTTCCCTTGGGAGAGCTCCACCATCCTCAGATGAGCATATAGCTGAAGTTGTACCTGAAGCACCAGCAGCTGAAGTTGTCCCTGAAGCACCAGCAGCTGAAGTTGTCCATGATGCACCAGCAGCTGAAGTTGTCCATGATGCACCAGCAGCTGAAGTTGTCCATGATGCACCAGCAGCTGAAGTTGTCCATGATGCACCAGCAGCTGAAGTTGTCCATGATGCACCAGCAGATAGAGCTGAACCTGCACCTAGAATCACTGCTGCTCAAGAGCCTGTAGATCCACTGTATTCTCCCCTGGGTGAGGAATACATTTCACTCCAGAGGAGGCTCATAACAAGCTGCGAGAGCAGACAAAAAGGCCAACACAGGTCTCACAGGAGCCAACAGAGGTTACTCCAGCATACCATAGAGCTGCAGAGGGACATGGCAGCATCATTAAATGCAATTGTACAAAACTGGTCGCAGATGATGAGAGTTATTTCTGATATGCAGATGCAGATTGACAACGGATGGCGGGAACAAAACCAACTCTTGGGTGTGTTGGTTGAGCACTTCACACACCAGCAGGACACTGCCTCCAGCCTATCATCTGTGGCCAGCACTCCAGCAGAATCATCTGAATCTTCCCAAAAAAGGAGAACCAGGAAAATCACTCCAGTCACCTCAGCCCCCTCATCCAAGAAGCCTAAAAAAATAAAATATTCTTATAGTTCACCATAAATCTTGTCCTCTGTTATTTACCATATAATTGTCATCCACATCCATGTGAGGGGTGTTTTAGTACACTAATATTGTTTAAACATATAATTAGGCCTGTGTGGAAATGGCCCAAAAAAGGTAATATCATCATGTTTATGACATATTCATGTTCTATAAACCACATCACGTAGTTGTGTATGAAGGGTACATATAGTAATATTCACTTATAAGATGCAAATCAAGGTTTCTCACATCCAATGGATATTGACACATGGGCAGGGATAGGCACAAGGCAAGGCTGTGGCGGACATTTTCTAAGGTAAAGACCTTTAGTGAAGGACACCTTGCCTATCCCTGCACATGGGTATATATATCTAAATAATAATGTTTTTACAGAAGGTGTGAACATAAGGTATAAACATCCATTTTCATTCTTCTTAAAGATAGTCAATAAATCATAGTGACCTAAACATGAATTAAACAAATGAGATATTTTCAGTAATTAGGGTGGTTAAGGGAAGGGGGTGGGATGTAGTAGTTTCACTTACATGCAGTGGAAATCCGCAGTATGTAATTCTATGACCAGCTGCAGCAGGGGCAGCACCATGACCAGGGACCTCAGCAGCAACTATAGAATCAGCATGTATAGACGGAACAACAGGGGCTTGTAGGGCTTCCAGCACCCTTTGTGCCCCATGATGCACCCCTTGTGCCCCATGATGCTGCCTCTCTATGGAAAGCAGGAAAACATGGTGGCTAATGAGGATGTGCATTGGCGGGTTTTTAAGGCTTCCTGTTGTGAGGTTGTGCTGTTTGTGATTGGTTTGACACACTTGCAGGGGCAGGAATAATAAATGCTTTGAAGAGGTTAACTATTTGTGATCAAGCTGCTGATATGTATGTTGTTGAGCATGCATTTGTTAGGCCTTCAGAAAGTTACGTTGGTTTATAAGTCAGTGCAAGGGTTGCTGCGCCTGCAATTTGTGGCGAGATGAGAATGGAGCAGATTTTCTGAATTCTGCGCGCGTAAGTCCTTAAGCTGTATATTGGATACCAAACTGCGCGTGTTTTGTATGTCAGTCTATGGGTAAAAAAAATACGGGGGCGAAGGCAGAAATATACGCGCGTAAGTTGTATGCTACGCTGTATATGTGATACCAAACCATCGCAAAATTTGGCGTCGCCGGCTTTTGCGGGCTACACTGCATATCGGATCATGCCCCTGATGTCTAGCCCAAAACACATTTGATTAAGGAACCTACAGTGATCCAGCAACAATAACTGCTTTCTCTTCTTGAATAAGTTACAGGTATAGCAGAACTTGAAATTAGGGGTAAAAATATGAAAGCTGAGAACAAAACTGCAGCACTGTCAGACATTGGCATAAAATATGTAGTCTTAAAAATGAAAAACTTGAATAAAAATGAAAAACTTGAACAAAAGTTGAATATTCTGGTTTGATATTGTGAGCTTTCCCTCAAACATCAGACATTAACTAAAAACAAAGCATTATTCTATAAGCAGAGAAATATAGCCAGGATTAATTACCTGATTCCTTTAAAAGGCCTCACCATACTCATCCATGCCTTTTTAACTTCACATTTAGACAAACGTATTATATTGAGGTTAACAAGTGCAGAATGCTGCAGCATGGTCACCTCTATCCTGCGTTCTCTGATTACATCTAATTATTGGTCTGATGTCCTATAAACCACTAAATAATCAGGTACCCTGCTAGTTATAAACTTAACCAAAACATTTTTTTACCAAATGCACTATGTTTACAGAATGTGATCTTGGAGCACTTATCTATACTTCTTTATCCTACTAGAACTCAAAGCAATTAGAAATACTATTTCTCTAGAAACATTTACAAATACAGACTAAAAAAAACAACAAGCAAACACCTGCTTACACAAGATTTTAGATTAAAACAGTTTAAGGGACACTGTACTGTATTTTTCTACCCTTAATGTGTTCCCAATAACTTTTTTGTAGCATAAAATGGCACTTTTGCTCACTAAAGCCACAATACTTATCCAATAAATGCTAGTTTAAATAGGCTGAGATGGCATAAACAGCAGACAACCTTATCTCATTCATATATATACTATGTTCAAATGAGAGCACTCTCACCTTAGTTTCAGCTGCCAGGGTGCCAACAGTTAAATATAGGAATAGAAGGAGGCACTCACTGGTCTTTTTAAAAAGTGAATTTAATCTTTAAAGTGTGACGTTTTAAACTCCCTTTCCTCAGATGGCATAAACAGCAGACAACCTTATCTCATATATAGATATATATATATCAACTATTAAAAAGTGAGTCATTGTGAACATCATTTGCATATCTTACCCAGAATTCTTTGCTGCATTGGAAACAATGGCCCAGATTCAGAGTTTTGCGTTAGAGGCTGTGCGGTGCTAATGAGCAGTTTTCCCTCACCACTCACTTACCTACAGCGCTGGTATTACGAGTTTTCAGAAACCCGTCGTTAAAAGGCAAGAAGTGATCGTTGAGCAAAATTTGGCTCATTACCTCAATCAGCTCTTAGGATTTTTTCTACCTTAATTCCGATTGGCTGATAGAATTCTATCAGCCAATCAGAATCTAAGAGACGCCATCTTGGATGATGTCACTTAAACGTACATTCATTCCGTGTTAGTCGTCGGATGAAGAGAATGCTCTGCGTCGGATGTCTTGAAGATGGACCTGCTCCGCGCCGGATGGATGAAGATAGAAGATGCCGTCTGGATGAAGACTTCTGCCCGTCTGGAGGACCACTTCTGCTCGGCTTGGATGAAGACTTCTGCCCGTCTGGAGGACCACTTCGCCCGGCTTGGATGAAGACGTCTCCCGGTAAGTTGATCTTCAGGGGTTTAGTGTTAGTTTTTCAGGGCAATGGGGAGCTTAGGTTTTTTTAGATAGGTTTTTATTTGGGGGGTTGGTTGTGTGGGTGGTGGGTTTTACTGTTGGAGGGGTTGTTTGTATTTTGTTTTACAGGTAAAAGAGCTGATTACTTTGGGGCAATGCCCTGCAAAAGGCCCTTTAAAGGGCTATTTGTAGTTTAGTTTAGGCTAGGGTTTTTTTAATTTTTTTTTTATTTTTTTTTTATTTTAATAGGGCTATTAGATTAGGTGAAATTAGTTTAAATTTCTGTAATTTGTTTATTATTTTCTGTAATTTAGTGTTTGTTTTTTTGTACTTTAGCTGATTTAATTTAATTTAGGTAATTGTATGTAATTTATTTAATTGTATTTCATTTAGTTAATTTATTTAATTATAGTGTAGTGTTAGGTGTTAGTGTAACTTAGGTTAGGTTTTATTTTACAGGTATTTGTGTATTTATTTTAGCTAGGTAGTTATTAAATAGTTAAAGGATTACTTTCTGTTATAATTTTTAAGCTAAACAACTAACATATTAAAGTTAATAAACATTAATTAAAACCTACTGACCTATATTTTCTCCAAAACGAAGTTTCATAACGTTCTAAAAGTTATATCTTTTATTCGCCGATTATGTCACGTTATCCTGCCCACTATTTTCAGCACTGAGTGTTCAAAATACTTAAACCAATAACTTTGTGTTTAAAGCGCCATTTTGAAACCTAGGTATTGTAAACGGATTGGTACAGAGCAAAGGATACCCACGGAGTGGGTTTGGAAAACAATTAAATTTGCAGACAAGATTTCTGATATACGGTAGAGATATGTTAATGAAATGCTATTGATAAAAAGCGTATTTGGGGTAGTTAGTTAGTAACAGGCATAGAAAATATTTACTTACAGTGGCCCTTTAATAACTATTTAATAACTATTCTAGCTAGTTAAAATAAATACAAACTTGCCTGTAAAATAAAAATAAATCCTAAGCTAGCTACAATGTAACTATTAGTTTTATTGTAGCTAGCTTAGGGTTTATTTTACAGGTAAGTAGTTTTAAAAATGAATAATTTAGTTAATGATAGGAATTTTTAGTTAGATTTATTTTAATTATATTTAAGTCAGGGGGTGTTATGGTTAGGGTTAGACTTAGATTTAGGGGTTAATAACTTTAATATAGTGACGACGACATTGGGGGTGGCAGATTAGGGGTTAATAAATGTAGGTAGGTGGCGGCAATGTTAGGGACGGCAGATTAGGGTTAATAATATTTAACTAATGTTTGTGGGGCGGGAGAGCGGCGGTTTAGGTGTTAATAAATTTATTATAGTGGCGGCGATGTCCGGTTCGGCAGATTAGGGGTTACATTTTTTCTTTTAGTGTTTTCGATGTGGGAGGGCCTCGGTTTAGGGGTTAATAAGTAGTTTATGGGTGTTAGTGTACTTTTTTGCACTTTAGTTAAGAGTTTTATGCTATGACATTGTAGTGTAAAACTCTTAACTACTGACTTTAAAATGCGGTACCAGTCTTGACAGGGGAGGGTGTACTGCTCACATTTTGGCAGACTCATAATACCGGCGCTATGCAAGTCCCATTGAAAAAGAAGATACACAATTTACGTAAGTGGATTTGCAGTATTTCCAAGTCTGGCCAGAAAAGTGAGTGTTACACCTGTATCTGCAAGACTCATAATACCAGCGGGCATTAAAAAGCAGAGTTAGGACCGGCTAATGCTGCTATTTAAGCCTAACGCAAAACTCGTAATCTAGCCGAATGTATCCAGAGGTTTTCTGTGGGAAAAGCAAGCCTCCTGACTAGTTTAGATTTCTTAAATGAACTACACAATGAGTTATTTTCTTTATATATATATATATATATATATATATATATATATATATATATATACACACACACACAAAGGCTAATATTTAAATACTGAAATTGCTAATATGAATGGTGTCTTGAATGGTGTCTTGCCTGAAATAATAGTTAAGAAGAAGGGGTAGTTAATTGTGTCCGCCCGACCAATAGTAAATGTAACCCTATATGTCAAGGTGTTTGACTAGGAAGGGCTCAAAAATGTATATATTTATATATGTATACATGTATGTAGGTGTGCACATACAGGCTGTATGTATAGAAAAATGTGTGTGTATGCACAGGTGAATTGTTAATTAAGTAGGTGTGGTTATTAACCCCTATTCCTATATTAAGGTGTGTTACCTGCATTTATGTATTGACATGACTAAGGACTAGAGGTCCGAAACGTTGTCTTTTTTATTTCGAAATATCCCAATAAAGATGGAATTTTCTACATAGTGGTGAGTGCTGCTGAATTTTTTGGACTGTGTATACATATATACACACACAAATATATACACATTTCAACCCTTCCCAGTTAAACACCTTAACATATACCATGTCATTTTTAAACATTTTATAAACGTATTTCAATAATAAACTTATATTTTATATATGTATATATGAGTGTATGTCATGGCCATGCCCAGGATTGAACCAAGTTTTTATTCTTTTACTCTATCCCTTTGCCACCAGAGGGTCCTGTATTCTGCTGTTGTTCCTGCAGACCTGCTGCCTGCACTGGATAGCTCTCTGGTTCCAGCTGCAGGTAAATACACAATCAGCACTGCTATAAAAAGCTGCCTCACAGGCCACTCCCTGCCCTGACATTGTGGTTAAGTATGCCTCTGACCTGTGCTGTATCCAAGCTGTTCTGGCAAATCTTCTGACCTTTCTATTGGATCTTCCTTGTGTCAGATGAAGAATCAGACAGCTTCTCTGGTATACTGAACTTGGCTTGTTTTTTAAATAATCTTCTGGATTCTCCCTGTGTTTGGTGTCTTATCACACTGCTCTCTGGTATCTGACCCTTAGTTTGTCTTCAAACTATTCTCTTGTTACCAGTCTTTCACAGCTACCAGTGTTTCCAGTGTAACTACTTTTCTCAGCAGTTCCCTGCGTCATTACCCAAGCCCTGCAGGGGACATCTGCCAAGCACCAATATCCAGCTACTGTACCTATTTCCTGCAGAGGGCATCTGTCAAGCGCTGGTATCCTGCTAAAGTACCCAAGCCCTGCAGAGGGCATCTGCCAAGCACCGGTATGCTGCTTTTGTACCCTATCCAGCAGAGGGCATCTGCCAAAAAACTGTATCCAGCTTCATTACCAAGACTTGCAGAGGGCATCTGCCAAGCACTGGTAACCTGCTCTAGTACCCAAGCTCTGCAAAGGCTATCTGCCAAGCACCAGTATTCAACTCCAGTACCCAAGCCCTGCAGAGGGTATCTGCCAAACATCAGATTCCTGCTTCAGTCCGTTGCCCTTGAAGTGAGTAGTCCAGTCCTCAGCCTTTGAGTGGTCACCCCAGTTCCACTCCTTGGCTCTCGAGTGAACAGTCCTGCTTTTGGCCCACAAGTGGGCAATCCAGTCCCTGGTCTTAGAGTGGGCACTACTTCTGACTTCGAGGTGTGGCATTACTGCAGCATATCCTGTTTAGAGAATCTAACACTTTTCCTGTACAATAAACCTACCTGGTCTATCTCTTTGATACCATGCCAAAAAGGGGTAATTCCACAAATAAGCCTATTCCACTAGCCCCTTTTAGTGCTAAAGATGGGACTAAGCCTGACAACTCTACACATGAGCTACAAACTGCTAAACCCGCTCTGCCAAGCGTGATAGTGTAATACTTTTATTTACATATGTTTTCCATGTGTTTTGTTAAACTTTTTTGTAGTTCTAACACTTTAGTTAAGGTCTATTTCAACTTGCAATATGAGTGATGTTTAGCATAGTCGAAATATCCATTGAAAGTATAGGTTGCGCTAAAGGACTGTTGTCCGCTCTTGTAACATATCTGGTTCATCATGGCTAATCTTGCTCTGTTCCTTTAAGAGGCGTATCAGTTTCTTTTTTTTTAAATTTATTTATATCCAACAGGTAGTACAATAGCATCTAGGGTGGCAACCTCACACCTCACAGGGTGTATTGAAGAGACACCCCACAAAAATAAAAAATAACAAAATAACACACAATAATACATGATTTTACAATCACAGTTTGTACAACCCTTGGAGTACCTTACTTCGCATATACTGATATTTTTCAATCCAATAATCCTACCACCACTATTGGGTTTTTTAATTAAAATAAAACCATCAAAAACAAAACAAAAGGAGGAAACAAAAACAAAAAAAATATTTCTCTTTCTCTTGTAAGGTGTATCCAGTCCACGGATTCATCCATTACATTGTGGGATATTCTCCTTCCCAACAGGAAGCTACAAGAGGATCACCCACAGCAGAGCTGTCTATATAGCTCCTCCCCTAACTGCCACTCCCAATCATTCTCTTGCAGCTCTCGACAAGAAAGGAAGTATCAAGAGAGATGTGGTGAATTAGTGTAGTTTATCTTCAATCAAAAGTTTGTTATTTTTAAACGGTACCGGCGTTGTACTGTTTTTACCTCAGGCAGAAATTAGAAGAAGAGTTTTGCCTGAGGTTTTTGATGATTTTAGCAGGTTGTAACTAAGGTCCACTGCTGTTCTCACACATAACTGAAGAGTATGGGAAAACTTCAGCTGGGGGAACGGCCTGCAGAATTAACTGCTCTGAGGTATGTTCAGTATATTTTTTTCTAGAGAGATGATAAGGTCTAGAAAATGCTGACAGTGCCTGATATATTTAAGGTAAGCCTGATTACAGTGATTTAACAAACGACTGGTATCATGGTTGCAGTAAAGGGTAATTTTCATGTTACTTGCTCTTATTACTTAGTAAGTAAAACGTTTGCATGATATATAAAAAATGTTTTTTACTGAGTGTTACAAACTGCTGTTTGTAACTGGCCCTTTAAATGGAAAATTGCCCTGCTTCCCTGGATTTTGGAGAAGCCTATTTGCCAGCCTCCTTCCACATGACTATGGCCCCTGGAAGATTGTGCCCCTGAGGACATATTGACTTTTGTTGGGTGTGTGTGGCCCTTTAAGAACCGTCTGGGGACATATTGTGACTTGGGTGAACAATGCCCCTTTAAGACTATGTCCCCAGACCTGTGAAATGACTTGTCCCTGGCTTTCTCCCACTTGGTTCAGTTTCATTGTGTGCCATTAAGTGCTATGTGACAGACCCTTCGGTCAGAACTACAGAGATAACTTTGTTCAGCTTCAAGAAGCATTCTAAATACAAGTTTGCTGGGATCAGCTCTAATTAAGTTTAGTGATAAACTTTCCCATTGTCTAATCAGACTTCTAGTAGTGATAAGGTGGACTGCATTGTTTTATTGTGTGTAAAATGTTATCTGCTGAAGTAATGTTGTGGCCTGTCAAAGGGAGTGTCTCTCTATCTTATATCAAATGTGTGATGGGGGATTTTATGCCTCCCCCTGAGAGTGTCCTGTTTGCATGTAACCTCAATAAAAAGCAGGCTGTGTGCTCCAGCACAAGAGACCTATTTCTGACCCTCTAACTTGCAGCTTTGACTCATGTTTGTAGGGTACAGCTATCATCACTACAGGGATTGCTATGTTTTTCATACTCCCTTAGCTACAGGGATTGCTACAGAAGGAAGAGGTTCACCTACTGGAGCCTGGTCGTAGGTCCAGGACGCAGAGCAGACGGCGAGATACCAGCCCAGCAACGGTGGTTCATGGAGTCTGCGTTACTTATGGTGGCTACGCAGCAGTTATAGAGTCTACGGTGCTGCTGCTCCTTTGGTGAGCGCTAGGAGCATCCTTTTCTACGGTCCAACTTCCAGCCAGCCTGGAGGCAACCATAACATTTGGCGGCAGCGGTGGGATCGCGTCCTAGCGCAAGGAGCAGCACCACAACAGCACTGGTATCGTAGGAGAGTAATTGAGGGCAACGCTAGCCACTGCGCAGCGTCCCTACCTACAGCAGCATGGAGCTGACAAGACACTGGTCAGAACCCTGTGAAGAGCACCTCAACCTGATCCGTCGCTATGAGGGCGCTGATTTCGTTCCAGAGGTAAAGAGGCGGCTAGTCCGATATGGTCCAGACCCTGCACAGGAGGTAGTCAGTCACCTCATCCGGGAATTGGCTACTGAGAACGAAGCGGCACGAGCCTTTGAGCGCCAACTGTGGAGTTTGAGGGTATGGACACCTGGTCTCTCTCCCCAGCCGCAGCATGTTCCACAGGGAGAGGAGAGCAGCGACCTCCCTCCCCAGCGGCAGTATACTGTGCAGAGGGAAGAGACAACCGGTCTCCTTCCCCAACCCCAACCAGAGATACCATAGGCAGCAGGCCTCATAGACTGGTCCTGGGAGGACCCCCAGCAGGCAGGTGGAGATGGGACCGCAGTCTCTCTACCGGCCCTACATGGATGCTGGGCAGGCGGCCCAGATCCCCAGTGACAGACCCAGCTACAGGGAGGGGAGAGCATCGACCTCCCTCCCCAGCCGGAGTGTGCCTTCCAGGGAGAGGAGACAACCGGTCTCTCTCCCCAGCCGCAGCATGTTCCACAGGAAGCCGAGAGCATCGACCTCCCTTCCCAACAGCCGCCGGAGTATCAGGAGGAGGAGGTAAGCCAATCTCCCCCTCCCCAGCTAACTCCTAACTTGGGCCCAGGGTTAACAGTGGAGATGTTGACCCCCACTGACCCCCACGTTCCCTTTGCCACCGGGCAGGACTATGCCCCAATTCCCCCAGCAGAAGAGCTGGCATCAGGACAGAGCGCTGCTGGCCTCTGCCCTACAGACCTTGTCCTTGTTACAGAACTGGCCTGCAAACCCCTCACCCCAGCAGAAGCGCTGGCACCAGGGCAGAGTGCCGCTGGCCTCTGCCCCCCAAGTACCATCAGCTATTTGCCCAGCTGTGCCAGGAAGGCCGAGGATGCTGCACTTTCATCCTGCAACCTGGAACTTACAGGCCAGTACTACGTATTGTGGGGGGGCTACTTTGCTGCTAGCGATTATTTGTGGGTGGGTTGCGAGACTAACTTGGGCACTGACCGGCAGAAGGTCAGGTGCCTGGTTAGTCTCCCTCCAAAAGGGGAGATATGTTACAAACTGCTGTTTGTAACTGGCCCTTTAAATGGAAAATTGCCCTGCTTCCCTGGATTTTGGAGAAGCCTATTTGCCAGCCTCCTTCCACATGACTATGGCCCCTGGAAGATTGTGCCCCTGAGGACATATTGACTTTTGTTGGGTGTGTGTGGCCCTTTAAGAACCGTCTGGGGACATATTGTGACTTGGGTGAACAATGCCCCTTTAAGACTATGTCCCCAGACCTGTGAAATGACTTGTCCCTGGCTTTCTCCCACTTGGTTCAGTTTCATTGTGTGCCATTAAGTGCTATGTGACAGACCCTTCGGTCAGAACTACAGAGATAACTTTGTTCAGCTTCAAGAAGCATTCTAAATACAAGTTTGCTGGGATCAGCTCTAATTAAGTTTAGTGATAAACTTTCCCATTGTCTAATCAGACTTCTAGTAGTGATAAGGTGGACTGCATTGTTTTATTGTGTGTAAAATGTTATCTGCTGAAGTAATGTTGTGGCCTGTCAAAGGGAGTGTCTCTCTATCTTATATCAAATGTGTGATGGGGGATTTTATGCCTCCCCCTGAGAGTGTCCTGTTTGCATGTAACCTCAATAAAAAGCAGGCTGTGTGCTCCAGCACAAGAGACCTATTTCTGACCCTCTAACTTGCAGCTTTGACTCATGTTTGTAGGGTACAGCTATCATCACTACAGGGATTGCTATGTTTTTCATACTCCCTTAGCTACAGGGATTGCTACAGAAGGAAGAGGTTCACCTACTGGAGCCTGGTCGTAGGTCCAGGGCGCAGAGCAGACGGCGAGATACCAGCCCAGCAGCGGTGGTTCGTGGAGTCTGCGTTACTTATGGTGGCTATGCAGCAGTTAGAGTGTCCACGGTGCTGCTGCTCCTTTGGTGAGCGCTAGGAGCATCCTTTTCTACGGTCCAACTTCCAGCCAGCCTGGAGGCAACCGTAACACTGAGGGTGATAAATCTTTACTTGGGGCCTAGTTTTCCACATGGCTGACTAGATTTCTCCTAGGAGTAGTTATTTATGGCCCTTTCACTTTGAGTGCATGGTGGGAGGAGCCTATTTTCACGCTCTAATTGCTCAGTAGTTTTTACATTCTGAGACATCCAGCTTCCCTGAAGGAGTCCCCTGACATATTGGACCTCTGTAAAGGGTTTTTGTGCCTATAAAAGTCATTTTATGGGCAGGTAGGAGCCACAGTAAAGCTGACTGTTATAACGGTTTTACCGTTTTTCTGCTTCGTTTTTGAGCCTGAGGGGTTAATCATCCATTTGCAAGTGGGTGCAATGTTATTTTAGTCTATTATACACACTGTAAAAATTTCGTAGAGTTAACTGCTTTTTTTCACTGTTTTGCAGTTTTTGTGTTTGTTTTTTTCCCTTAAAGGCACAGTACCGTTTTTTATATTCTGCTTTTTCACATTAATTAAAGTGTTTTCCAAGCTTGCTGGTCTCATTACTAGTCTGTTAAACATGTCTGACATAGAGGAAACTCCTTGTTCATTATGTTTAGAAGCCATTGTGGAACCCCCTCTTAGAATGTGTACCAAATGCACTGATCTTACTATAAATTTTAAAGACCATATTCTGGCTTTAAAAGATTTATCACCAGAGGAAATTGACAAGGGGGAAGTTATGCCGACTAACTCTCCCCACGTGTCAGAGCCTATAACTCCCGCTCAAGGGACGCGAAGTACATCTAGCGCGCCCATTGCGTATACCTTGCAAGACATGTCGGCAGTTATGAATCATACCCTTACAGAGGTATTATCCAAACTGCCAGGGTTACAAGGAAAGCAAGACAGCTCTGGGGCTAGAACAAATACAGAGCTCTCTGATGCTTTAGTAACTATGTCTGATATACCCTCACAATGTGCAGAAGCCGAAGCAGGAGAGCTTCTATCTGTGGGTGATTTTTCTGATTGAGGGAAGACACTTCAACCTGATTCTGATATGTCTACATTTAAATTTAAACTTGAGCACCTACGCGCGTTGCTCAGGGAGGTTTTAGCAACTATGGATGACTGTGACGCCATTGTAGTCCCAGAGAAATTGTGTAAATTGGATAAATACTATGCAGTGCCTGTTTACACTGATGTTTTTCCAATCCATAAGAGGTTTTCAGAAATTATTACTAAGGAATGGGATAGACCAGGTGTGCCGTTCTCTCCCCCTCCTGTTTTTAAAAAGATGTTTCCTATAGATGCCGCTACACGGGACTTGTGGCAAATGGTCCCTAAGGTGGAGGGAGCAGTCTCTACCCTAGCGAAGCGTACAACTATCCATGTCGAGGACAGTTGTGCTTTTCTAGATCCAATGGACAAAAAATTAGAGAGTTACCTTAAGAAAATTATTATTCAACAAGGTTTTATTCTCCAGCCCCTTGCATGCATTGCCCCTGTCACTGCTGCTGCGGCCTTCTGGTTTGAGTCTCTAGAAGAGGCTCTACAGGTAGAAAGTAACCCCATTGGATGATATCCTTGACAAGCTTAAAGCTCTTAAGCTAGCCAATTAGTTTGTTTCTGACGCCGTTTTTCATTTAACCAGGCTAACGGCTAAAAACTCAGGTTTTGCTATTCAGGCGCGTAGGGCGCTATGGCTCAAATCCTGGTCAGCTGACATTACTTCAAAGTCTAAGCTTCTCAACATTCCCTTTAAGGGGCAGACCCTATTCGGGCCTGGACTGAAGGAGATCATTTCTGATATTACTGGAGGAAAAGGTCACGCCCTTCGTCAGGATAGGTCCAACAAATTAAGGACCAAACAGACTAATTTTCGTTCCTTTCGAAACTTCAAGAGTGGCGAAGCTTCAACTTCCTCTAATACAAAGCAAGAGGGAAATTTTGCCCAGTCTAAGCCGGTCTCGAGACCTAACCAGGCTTGGAACAAAGGAAAGCAGGCCAAGAAACCTGCTGCTGCCTCTAAAACAGCATGAAGGATCAGCCCCCGATCCGGAAATGGATCTAGTAGGGGGCAGAATTTCTCTCTTCGCCCAGGCTTGCGCAAGAGATGTCCAGGATCCCTGGGCATTGGAAATTGTGTCCCAGGGATATCTTCTGGATTTCAAAGCTTCTTCCCCAAAAGCGAGATTTCATCTCTCACAATTATCTGCAACCAGATAAAGAGAGAGGCATTCTTACATTGTGTTCAAGACCTCCTAGTTATGGGAGTGATACACCCAGTTCCAAAGGAGGAACAGGGGCAAGGCTTCTATTCAAATCTGTTTGTAGTTCCCAAGAAAGAGGGAACTTTCAGACCAATCTTAGATCTCAAGATCCTAAACAAATTTCTCAGGGTCCCATCCTTCAAGATGGAGACTATTCGAACCATCCTACCTATGATCCAGGAGGGTCAATATATGACTACCGTGGACTTAAAGGATGCTTATCTTCACATTCCGATACACAGAGATCATCATCGGTTTCTCAGGTTCGCCTTCCTAGACAGGCATTACCAGTTTGTGGCTCTTCCCTTTGGGTTATCTACGGCACCAAGAATTTTTACGAAAGTTCTAGGGTCACTCCTAGCGGTCCTAAGGCCGCGGGGTATAACAGTAGCCCCTTACCTAGACGACATTCTGATACAGGCGTCAAATTTTCAAATCGCCAGGTCTCATACGGACATTGTTCTGGCATTCCTGAAGTCTCATGGGTGGAAGGTGAACGAAGAAAAGAGTTCTCTATCCCCTCTCACAAGAGTTTCCTTCCTAGGAACTCTGATAGATTCTGTAGAAATGAAGATTTACCTGACAGAGGCCAGGTTGTCAAACCTTCTAAATTCTTGCCGTGTTCTTTATTCTACTTCTCGCCCTTCAGTTGCTCAGTGTATGGAAGTAATCGGCTTAATGGTAGCGGCAATGGACATAGTGCCGTTTGCACGCCTACATCTCAGACCGCTGCAACTTTGTATGCTCAGTCAGTGGAATGGGGATTACACAGATTTGTCCCCTCTACTAAATCTGGATCAAGAGACCAGGGATTCTCTTCTCTGGTGGCTATCTCGGGTCCATCTGTCCAAGGGTATGACCTTCCGCAGGCCAGATTGGACAATAGTAATGACAGATGCCAGCCTTCTGGGCTGGGGTGCAGTCTGGAACTCCCTGAAGGCTCAGGGCTCATGGACTCAGGAGGAGGCACTCCTTCCGATAAACATTCTGGAACTAAGAGCGATATTCAATGCTCTTCAAGCTTGGCCTCAGCTTGCTGTGGTCAGGTTCATCAGATTTCAGTCAGACAATATCACGACTGTAGCCTACATCAACCATCAAGGGGGAACAAGGAGTTCCCTAGCAATGTTGGAGGTTTCAAAAATAATTCTATGGGCAGAGGTTCACTCTTGCCATCTATCAGCTATCCATATCCCAGGAGTAGAGACCTGGGAGGCAGATTTTCTATGTCGGCAGACTTTTCATCCGGGGAGTGGGAACTCCATCCGGAGGTATTTGCACAGTTAATTCAACTTAGGGGCAAACCAGAACTGGATCTCATGGCATCTCGTCAGAACGCCAAGCTTCCTTGTTATGGATCCAGGTCCAGGGATTCCAAGGCAGCGCTGATAGATGCTCTAGCAGCGCCTTGGTCCTTCAACCTGGCTTATGTGTTTCCACCGTTTCCTCTGCTCCCTCGTCTGATTGCCAAGATCAAGCAGGAGAGAGCTTTGGTGATTTTGATAGCACCTGCGTGGCCACGCAGGACTTGGTATTCAGATCTGGTGGACATGTCATCCCTTCCACCATGGACTCTACCGCTGAGGCAGGACCTTCTACTTCAGGTTCCTTTCAACCATCCAAATCTAATTTCTCTGTGTCTGACTGCTTGGAGATTGAACGCTTGATTTTATCAAAGCGTGGTTTCTCTGAGTCGGTCATTGACACCTTAATTCAGGCTCGAAAGCCGGTCACTAGGAAAATCTATCATAAGATATGGTGTAGATATCTTCATTGGTGTGAATCCAAAGGTTACTCATGGAGTAAGGTCAGGATTCCTAGGATATTATCTTTTCTCCAAGAAGGATTGGAGAAGGGATTGTCAGCTAATTCCTTAAAGGGACAGATTTCTGCTCTGTCTATCCTTTTGCACTAGTGTCTGGCTGATACTCCAGATGTTCAGGCACTTTGTCAGGCTTTAGTTAGAATCAAGCCTGTGTTTAAACCTGTTGCGCCGCCATGGAGTTTAAATTTAGTTCTTACGGTTCTGCAAGGGGTTCCGTTTGAACCTTTGCATTCCATAGATATTAAACTTTGTCTTGGAAAGTTCTGTTTTTAGTAGCTATCTCCTCGGCTCGAAGAGTTTCAGAGTAATCTGCTTTACAATGTGATTCCCCTTATCTCATTTTCCATGCAGATAAGGTAGTGTTACGTACCAAACCTGGTTTTCTTCCTAAGGTGGTATCTAATAAAAATATCAATCAGGAAATTGTTGTTCCTTCACTATGTCCTAATCCATCTTCAAAGAAGGAACGTCTTTTACACAATCTTGATGTGGTTTGTGCTTTAAAATTGTTATTTACAAGCTACGAAGGATTTTCGTCAAACATCTGCTTTGTTTGTGGTCTACTCTGGACAGAAGAGAGGCCAAAAGGCTTTGGCAACTTCTCTTTCTTTTTGGCTAAGAAGTATAATCCGCTTAGCTTATGAGACTGCTGGCCAGCAGCCTCCTGAAAGAATTACAGCTCATTCCCCTAGAGCAGTAGCTTCCACATGGGCTTTTAAGAATCAGGCTTCTGTTGAACAGATTTGTAAGGTGGCGACTTGGTCTTCGCTTCATACTTTTGCATCTTTGGAGGCTATTTTAGGGAGAAAGTTCTTACAGGCAGTGGTGCCTTCCGTTTAAGCGCCTGCCTTGTCCCTCCCTTCATCCGTGTCCTATAGCTTTGGTATTGGTATCCCACAAGTAATGGATGAATCCGTGGACTGGATACACCTTACAAGAGAAAACAAAATTTATGCTTACCTGATAAATTTATTTCTCTGTGGTGTATCCAGTCCACGGCCCGCCCTGTCATTTTAAGGCAGGTGTTTTTTATTTTTAAACTACAGTCACCACTGCACCCTATAGTTTCTCCTTTCTCTTGCTTGTCTTCGGTCGAATGACTGGGAGTGGCAGTTAGGGGAGGAGCTATATAGACAGCTCTGCTGTGGGTGATCCTCTTGCAGCTTCCTGTTGGGAAGGAGAATATCCCACAAGTAATGGATGAATCTGTGGACTGGATACACCACAAGAGAAATACATTTATCAGGTAAGCATAAATTTTGTTTTTCCCCTCTCTCTCCCCTCCCCCTGCCCGGGCAAACCAGACCCTGAATCCTAAAGAACAAAATTATGGCCACTTGATTTTATTAAACTATCCTTAAAATTCTCAAGAGAGACCAGGACAAGTATAATTTTAAGCCTCTCCATATAAAGATATCCAATTTGCTTGAAAAATATTTAATAAAACTAGTTCAGCAAAGCTATCCGAGTTAAAAAAAGGAGATAAAATACATTTTTGTACATGAAGTGAATAAGACATAATAATTGGTAGTCACCCATTTAAAAAGGTCTTTATTCTTTTTTCGGATACAGATTGTAAATGATAAGACTCAAAAATAATTTGCAATTGGATTTCTTAAAGTAACCGTAGCTTTCCAGTTTTTAAATATTAAGTGTCTAGTTGCAATAATAATAGTATTAATATTAACAATATATTTCTCAGTTCCATGATCCTGTGTGAGTAAAAAAAAAATGATTTCAGGAGATAGCTCGACTGTGGTCTCAAATATCCTTGATAGCCAAAACGCTATTTTTCGCCACAGTTGTAGAATCTTGGGACAGTATCACAACATATGTAATAAGTCTGCGTTTGGATTTCTACATCTAGTGCAATCTGAAGATGTTGTTGGGTAAATTCTATTCAATCTATAAGGAGTTAGATAATAGTTATTAATCACTTTCATGTGAGACTCTTTCCAATTCGTTGAAATCGTACATCTATTAAGAGCTACAAAACTTTTTTTTATTTTATCCGACTCCACGTCTGCAAAGAGACAGACCCATCTATCCAATTACCTATACATACATAAAACACCTTGTTTAGCCAACATAATATTATACAGAAGGGAGATAGAGGCATCACCTATAGTACATTCTTAGACCGCTGCTTCATAACTGATGTTCTGTTGAGACAAAATTATAAGTTTATACTAAGATTTGCATAATCTTATCTGCTTCATTTATATATGATTTACCTCTCTGACAAATATAGGAAACTTACTAGAATATTCATTACAGAATATCAAGCCTTAATAAAAAAATATGAGGGACCCTGCGGACCTCACAAAGCAAGTGATGGCACTCTCACAAAAGGTTGATTAGCTATCACAGGGCTTAAGAGATCTCCAGGTCGAAAATCTTACACTTAAAAATATAAGAGAGTCTCAGTGTTACTAATTCCCCTCATGATAGTGTGTGTGATCCACCTGTAAGTCCCCCAGACAAGTTCCTAGGGGATAGGAAAATGTTCAGGCACTTTTACAACTCCTGCAAACTGTTTATTACTTTGAAACCCAAGACTTTCCCAAATGACCGTAAAAAGGTACTTATGATAATTTATTTTCTTAGAGGGGAGCCCCGTGCATGGGCAGATACGCTCTATGAATCTAATGATCCCATTCTTCATTCAGTAAATGAGTTTTTTTAAAGCTATGGCTGTATTATATGAAGATCCCCACAAGCAGCTAACCACTGAAAATAAATTATGCACGTTAAAACAACTTAAAACATCCATTGAGGATTATATATCTGAATTTAAAATCTGGCAGAAAGACTCAGATTTAGAATCAGTTTAGAATGGGCCTCTCCGAATTTATTAAGGATGAGCTAGCCAGACTAGATATACAAGAAACCCTTGAGGCCCTTATGGCACTTGTCATTAAGATTGACCGCAGAATAAGGGAGAGGAAACAAGAAAAATATAGCTGTGAGACTCATGTAAAACACACCACACTTAGATACACAAATTTTAAACCAAGTGATGAGCCCATGGTTATAGAGTTCATTAAAGGACCCCTCTCAACTTAGGAGAAACATCTCAGAAAAGAAAATGGTCTCTGTATGTACTGTGCTCCAAAGGATCACCTGGTATCAGACTGTCCAATACCAAAAAAAAAGGCAAAAACTGGGTAAGCCTTTTATCACTGAGCATTGTATAAGTCTAACTAACCACAAAACCATTTACTTCCTCATTAATGTTTCATTACAGCAGGGAGACCAGCAACTCAAACTTGATGCCGTTGTGGACTCCGGTGCCTATGCCAGCTATATTGATATTACTGTTGTAAAACTTAATAAAATCACAATTATTGAAAAGCATAAACCAGTCTCAGTGTGGCTTATTGATGGTAAACATCTTGAAACCGGACCAATAACTCATCAAACAATTCTATTACTTATAGTAACACAAAACAACCACCAAGAATTTATAACTTTTGATGTCATCTCATCCCCTATTTTCCCAATGGTATTAGGATTACACTGGTTGTGCCAACACCAACCAAACATACAGTTGTCAGATAAAATTGATTTTCACTCACCATACTGTTTATCTACCTGCTTTCCTTCACACCCTTTGCTTAACATTTCAGAAATCCAAATACCCTCTCACTATACTGATTTCGCCCAAGTTTTTGACAAAAAGGAAGCAGAAACACTTCCCCCCCATAGAGACTATGATTGTCTTATTGATTTAATACCTGGTTCTGATGTACCATTTGGACACATATTTCCATTGTCTCAACCGGAACTAGAAATATAAAAAGAATATATTAATGATAACCTACGAAAAGGTTTTATTCAGTCTTTAACCTCACCAGCAGGTGCAGGGATATTTTTTGTCAAAGTAAAGATCTGACACTTCGTCCTATTGTTGATTATAGAGAACTAAATAAGAGGACTATTAAAGATAGATATCCCTTACCTCTCATCCCTGAGCTTATAGAGAGATTACAGGGGACTTAAGGGGTGCCTACAATTTGATTTGTGTACGCTCAGGAGATGAGTGGTTAACGGCATTCCGTACCCAATACGGATTATTCATATATACGGTAATGCCATTTGGGCTTTGTAATGCCCCCGCAACTTTTTAAAGGTTTATCAATTATATTTTCTGTGATCTGTTAGATACATATGTTGTGATATGCCTTGATGATATTCTTATTTTCTCCACTAATTTCAATGACCATATAAAACATTTTAGAACAGTACTCTCAAGACTACATGCACATGAGTTATACGTCAAACTCGAAAAATTTACTTTTCACAGCTCAAACATTACTTTTCTTGGTTATCATATCACTCCCACAGGAATTCATATGGAAGATAGTAAAGTTAAATCCATACAAGACTGGTCACCCCCAACTAACAAAAAACAAGTTCAGAAATTCCTCGGCTTTGCAAACTTTTATAGAAAGTTTATCTAAAACTTCTCTACTATTGCAAAACCTATAATAGACCTCACGAAATCTGACACCCACTTCTCTTGGACTGCAACTTCCAATGAAGCCTTCCAATTCTTAAAAAAAATCTTTTGTTACTGCACCCATACTCTCCTTTCCTAATCCAAAACTCCAGTATACTTTAGAAGTGGATGCTTCTGACTATGTGCTGGGAGCGTTTATTATCCCAAAAGTCATCATCAACCAGTCTCCTACACCCAGTTGCCTTTTACTCCTGAGTATTATCTCCATCTGAACTCAACTATCACGTAGGAGAAAAGGAGTTACTGGCCAAAAAAAGTACCTGAGAACACTGGAGACATCTACTTGAAGGAACCACTGAACCCATAATCATTTTCACAGATCATCGTAATCTTCAATACTTAAAAACAAACCGCACCCTTACTTCAAGAAAAATTAGGTGGAGTTTATTTTTCTTTAGATTCAATTATGTAATTACATACCGACCAGCATAAAAAAACACTAAAGCAGACATTCTATCCAGATTACCACCTAAACCTATCCAACCACCACGTACTGGAACTCTACTACCTACCACTCACATACTAGGTACCATCACTGAGTCAACTCAAATCCTAATAAATGAGCAGAATTTTGATCCATTTAGGAAACACTATGACCTCCAATGTCATCAAGACGGGTTATACTACCACAATTCCAAACACTGCATACCTCCAAAACTAAGAGATTCAGTACTTGATTCAGTACATGAGTCCTAGTTGGCAGGACATCCTGGTACTAACAGAACTCTTGAACTACTTAAGAGATCATACTGGAGGCCCAACATGTTAAATTATATTAAAAAGCACATAAATACTTGACAGGAAACAGCCAGCTGGATATCTCCTATCTCTCCCTATACCTAAAAGGCCATGGAAGGAGAAAAAGATATCAATTTTATTGTTGATCTTCCAGTATCAGACAAGAATAACACAATCATGGTGATTGTAGACTTATTTACAAAAATGGCACATTTTATTCCATATCATAAATCACCAACCTCCTTGGAGACATTTAAACTACAAATAAATAATGTCATCAAACTCCATGGAATCCCATCCTCCATAACTACAGATAGGGGAACTCAATTCACCTCTAAGCTATGGAAACAACTCTGTCACACCCTTAAAATTGACCAAAGATTGTCTACGGCATTCCACCCCCAAACTAATGGGCAAACCGAGTGCACCGATCAGTGGATGGAAGAATACATTCGCTGCTACACCACCCAACACCATGACAGTTGGACCTCGCTTTTACCTCTAGCAGAATTTGCTCATAATAATACTTACCATTCCACTCTCAAATCAACACCTTTCTACGCAAATTATGGTTTCCATCCGACATTTCAGCTATACCCGACATCCAAAGTGACTGTCCAGTAATTAACGATTTAACCAACACCATGACTGAAACGTTCTCACTTCTCTCTGAGAACATCAAACAAGCTCAGGAAAGACAAAAGAGATACTATGATTTAAGATGCCGACCATCACCCCAATACTTTCTTGGCGACTTAGTCTGGCTCTCAACAAAAAACCTCAGATTATCAACTCAGTATAGAGCACATCCAACATTTCATGTTGTCCTCCTGAAACCCTAAAAATCTCTCCGTAACCTGCATGCCTTTCCATCTACCTCTATACCTATTGCCACAGACACAGAGTTTGAGGTTGAGGAGATATTAGACTCCAGGAAAATTTCTGGTCTCTTTCAATATTTAATCCATTGGAAGGGCTTCCCTAGTGAGGAGGACTCTTCGGAACCATTGGTGACTCTTTCTGCCCCCAGGCTTGTGTCAATATTTCATAGATGTCATCCTGACCGTCCCCGACGTTGAACCTTGGATCGTTTTTTTAGGAGGGGAGCTCTGTAACATATCTGGTTCACCATGGCTAATTTTGCTCTGTTCCTTTAAGAGGCGTATCAGTTTCTACCTATTTCCTTCTTCCTAGCCAATCTCATTTTGATTACCTCCTGCTACCTATTCTAGGAACTCCACATCTGTAACATGGATTTTGGTTACCCTGTTTGACTCTCACTTTCTCCCTGTATTCTGTGTCCTGAGCTGTTCTGGTATCTTGTTTCAGACCATATGAGCTGCGCGCAGTATCCTCCTTCAATCTCCCACACAGCTGTGTGACGTCATCACTTAGAGCCGCTCTACTCTTCACCGGCCTCACTGCCTCCAGCTTCTGCTGGAAACAACTCTTGTGTGAATCATCTATACCTACTGCCAGCAATCTGACCTCTCTCAACCCAGTGAACTGAGGGGTAAGCTTTATCTCCATATATCATTCCTGTGATTGTTACGATCCTCTCATTTATAACTTTGCTTACATATTTTACTGCAGTTCAGGATGTTATATACATTTTATCAGCTTTACATGAACACTGCTGGAGCTGCCACCATTTTTGATCCAGTAATAGTGTTTGTGTCACACCAAGATCCTAAAATTAATCAGCTCAAATTAGATAGTAGTTGGGACTTAAGCCTGAATTCCTCTTGTATCTATCTGTTGAGACAAAATTATAAGTTTATACTAAGATTTGCATAACCTTATCTGCTTCATTTACATATGATTTACCTCTCTGACAAATATAAGAAATTTACTAGAATATTCATTACAGCTCTAAGTATTTTCTGTTAATTCTTCTTTACCATGGACTTCTAATACCAATTTGTGCGCTAATCCTAGCTCGGTCCAGCGATATTGATAGCGTGGGTCAAGGGAGGGATAATCAGTCCCAGTGCATACAGTGTTGGATCAGGGGGAGGGGTTGAAAGCTGCATATAGTAGTGGTTCGGTGAAGGGGCAGGCAAAAGGATGATTGCTGCACTTTTCACAGCCAGGACTGTAGTGGCTTACTTGGATACAAGTCCAGATTGAGAATTGTGGGATAAAATTTCTGTATAAGCAACACTCATTATAGGTAAGTTCCATTTCTGTGAAGGATGTGGGTATGTTGAGCAAGACCTCCATTTCCATGTACAGTAAATTAGTGAGGAAAATGGTGCTGTTGTTTGTGTGCGTATATGGGTATGTACATGATTACATTTGTGTATGTTTGTGTTTCCGTGCATGTGTATGTGATTTTGTTTGTGCTTGTGGGTATGTCTTTATATATGTGTATGTTTGTGTATATGTGTGTGTATGTTTATGTTTGAATGCATGTTTGTGGCTATGTGTATATATGTGTTTGTGTCTGTATATGTGTTTGTATGTGTATATGTGTATATGTGAGAGTGTGTGTATGTGTATGTATATATTTCCACAGACCTTAGTATGTTGCACTTTCAAAGGAAGGAATCCAGCTGAACGCCACAAAGGGCCAACTTCTTCTGCATTCATATGCTAACGAAGCATCCAAATGCACATGATACTGTTAACAAACAAATTAGTATAGCAGCACCACCAATTAATATAAAAATATTATTTTATTAAGCCATCATAAAACAGACAACGTTTCGGACTTGCATCCTTAATCATGTCTAACATAATACATTTAAAATCAACCTTAAATAGGTTAACTCCACACCTCCACATAGACCTCCACCTGTCTTAACCCTTGATAATCTAAAATCACATCATTTTCCAAAAATAGTGCCATCTAGTGGCCAAGACATATATTATTTAAACACATAGTCAAAGGTACACTTTAGATCCATTTTTTTAGATTTATTAATTAAATAGTTACCATAATTCAATGTATACATTTTATATTCTGCATATTACAACCTTAAAGAAGTGATTACCTATCCATTACAATCATATCCCCCAATTCATTTCCCTATTCATTCAATTTGGGGTCATAGTCCCTAACTCATGAATCCAGTATAGTTCCCTATTTTTCAAAAATTTTGTTCTATTCCCCCCTCTCCTGGGTATCCTTATATGTTCCAGTACCTGAAACCTAAGTTGATTAATTTGATGCCCAGCCATAATAGATCTCTTAAATATTGTTCTTAGGTGCAATTTTTTTCTGTTCCAAGACAACTTTTATTTGCAATTGCAGGGTACAGCTTTGGGTTCCAATGTCGCCCCAACCTATGCCAATATCTTTATGAACACATTTGATGAATATTTTGTTTACAGTCATCAGCTGTTTCATCTACATGGTGCCACATGGTGGCGCTATATAGATTATATTTTTGGCATCTGGTTGGGCGACATTGGAACCCTTAAGCATGTTATAAAACATGTTAGAACAGTACTCTCAAGACTACATGCACATGAGTTATACGTCAAGCTCGAAAAATTTACTTTTCACAGCTCAGACATTACTTTTCTTGGTTATCATATCACTCCCACAGGAAATCATATGGAAGATAGTAAAGTTAAATCCATACAAGACTGGCCACCCCAACTAACAAAAAACAAGTTCAGAAATTCCTCGGCTTTGCAAACTTTTATAGAAAGTTTATTTAAAACTTATCTTATACTACCACAATTCTTGGAACAGAAAAAAATTGCACCTAAGAACAATATTTAAGAGATTTATCATGGCTGGGCATCAAATTAATCAACTTAGGTTTCAGGTACTGGAATATATAAAGGACCTGAATTGTGCCACACAACATATCAAATTTAAATTGAATGTGAGTGAAGAAAAAAATTGTTTTTTTTGGACACTACTGTGTACAAGAAAGATGGGGTGTTGGCTGTAGACCTTTTTAAGAAACAAACAAACAGTTTACCCAGAAGTCAATTCATGCATGTGAGACGGATTGTCTCTGATGAAAATCTAGTTGAAGAAAAGCTCTTGGAAAATGGTGAATGTTTTAAACAGAGGGGATACCCTGCAGATATATTTGAACAGGGAATGAAGGATGTATTGCAAATTCCTAGGACTACCCTTCTTAAAGATAAAATAAAGGATAAGAATAATCCAAAAATGATTTTTTTAAATTAATATTCTCCCTGGAGTAGTCAAATACAGAAAGTGTTGAGGAAACATTGGCATATTTTACAGATTTCAAATCCACATGTGAAGGAGTTTACAAGCCCCCCTATGACTGCATTTAGAAGGGGTAAAAACCTTAAAGATACATTGGTCAAGGTGGATGTTGGTCCAACAAAGAATGTTAACCAAAGTTATATTGGTTAAAAAATTCTGGGTTGTTTTCCCTGTACCCTGTACAGGTAAAAAATATTGATTAAGAGATCATTATACCTGTAACACAAAGTATATCTAATTAAGTGTCCTTGTTGATTGGGGTACGTTGGCGAGACTACCCGCAAGGTACGTGAGTGCATCAACCAACACAAAAGTAATATCAGGACAGGCAATCTAGAGGCCTTTTATTATGACTGCGCATCAAATTAATCAACTTAGGTTTCAGGTACTGGAACATATAAGTATACCCAGGAGAGGGGGGAATAGAACAACATTTTTGAAAAATAGGGAACTATTCTGGATTCATGAGTTAGGGACTATGACCCCAAATGGAATGAATAGGGAAATGGATTGGGGGATATGCTTGTAATGGATAGGTAATCACTTCTTTAAGATTATAATATGCAGAATATAAAAATGTATAAATTGAATTATGGTAACTATTTAATTAATGATTCTAAAATATAATATCTAAAGTGTACCTTTGACTATGTGTTTAAATAATATATGCCTTGGCCACTAGATGGCACTATTTTTGGAAAATGATGTGATTTTGGATTAGCAAGGGCTAAGACAGGTGGAGGTATATGTGGAGGTGTGGCTTTAGCCTATTTAAGGTTGATTTTAAATGTATTATGTTAGACATGATTAAGTATGCAAGTCCGAAACGTTGTCTGTTTTATGATGGCTTAATAAAATAATCTTTTTATATTAATTGGTGGTGCTGCTATACTAATTTTTTTGGCACATTTTTCAGATCAAGGTGCTGGTCTGGTAGGGTAGCTTGCACACCTGCAAAGATTTGCAACCCCAGGGCTGGGGGTTACCTTGGTGCTTGTTCGTATTGAACTTACATGATACTGTTAACACTTCTTCATAAACTAAATACAGGATGTGTACATTGCACCTTCTCATAATGTCACCCGTGGAAGTGTCCGGCTACAAGTGATGTTGCATTGCATGGCGATATTTAAAATTGCATTAGAGGATTCCTGTGCAATGTAGCCCCTTCTCCAATTGCACTAGAGTAAGGAATGTCAATCACCCCGAACAAGCGAGTGTTGGGGTGATTGATCTCGCCACCTCTGAGGTGGCATAGAGGCAAAAGAAGCAGTTTCTGCTTATTAAATATACAAACCTGCTCCAGATAGCAGAGAAAGTGATTAATAATAAATCTAGCACTAAAACTTAATTTTTAGTACCCAATCTCATCATTCCCATGGAATATATTTGTCAATTCTGAATTTAGATTCTGAACATAATTTGTATGACAAGCACTACTGAGTCTGTCACTATGTTGCAGAAAGCAATAATTTAATGAAAAAAATGGGGCCTTAATTGATGGTGGCTATTCTTGATATGTAATGGGAGAATCGACAAAGCACAATAAAGATATAAACCTATTTCATTATTAACTTGTGTATTATCATATATTATCAATTAAGTAGACAGAAATAAAGTGGTTCCTATTTATATCAGTTACTGGTATGGAGAGTTTAAAAGGTAAAAATGACAGTAATCAGCTTGATATTTTTAAATATAATGTTTAGTTATGAGTAAACAATTTTGGAATATAATTTCATTATTTATTTGCACGTCTTATGTTCTTATGTGTAATTTAGCTCTTTAAATTGTGGATTTATTATTTCTCAGAACTTTAAATGCATCCTGCAGACGAACACTGCTACATATCTGTCCCTATTTGGCTTTGACTGATAACAACTGCAAAACAATGTATTTATTATTTATTACAGTGGCTTAATACTATACTTTATATTAACATTATGACAGTGGCTAGTCTTTCTATCTGCAGACAGCCAACACTTGCCCCTCCCAACAAAGCAAATGTTCGGTGGTGTTTATCTATTAAAACAAAATGTAGCAAACAAGATAAATATGTTTTAAATTATTAGAATTGGCAGATATGTTATTCTATAGCATAAAAGCATTATAATTACAAGGTGTTTACTGTCCCTTTAAGGTTGATCTTGTGAGTAAAAACTTTAATTGATTGTTTTTGTTGTGGTAGAAAACTAACATTTTAAAGGGACAACACATCAATATTGTAATATAAAATGCTTAATTAATTATGCATGGTAAAACAAGTTTGAAATTTAAATTCATTATTTATTTTTTTCCCTTTTCCTGCAATTTAAGTGTGAAAATTGGGAATTTTCCAGTCTTGAAAATTAAAAGAGCTTTACAATTTTAACCCTGCCACCTATGTCCCTAATTGGCAGTTTGTTATCTTTCTAGTGAATAAAAACAATGTAGATTTTGTTAACCCTGTTGTTGTCATACACATTTACCATGTGTCATCATCCTGGAGGTCTCCCTTCTGATCCAGATTCTGATGAACCCAATACTGCAGAAGTCTCCTTCCCCATTGATGTTTCCTTATTGCAGGCCCTGTGATGTCACCACAAGTGTGCATGGTAACATCACAAAGAAGCAGGATTACAATCGCCTACTTTATGTATTTATTGTATGGAGGCACTGGCCCCAAAGGTGCCCAATCCCCTAAAGACAGCATATAACATACATATACACAATACTCCTCACATGAAAGAGGGGATTGCAAATAATCATGAGGGGCCTCATGCCCCTTTAAATAGCAGTTGGTTGAGGTAAAAATAGCAATCACCAGTATACAAGGTGCCTTTTACTGTATAAAAGGGAACCTAGAAGCCCAAAAATGTATTACAAAGAAGAGTCCACTCTTTTAAAGGAGGGGTCACATGCCTAGGCAATAACAGTGATAAATTGACAGAACTTTAAGCATATGGAGCAACATCAGGGGTTGGGTTATCCCCTATGTTGCCCTACAAAATAGTTAAATGCATTTAAGACCCCTTGTTTGAATGCAACAGTCCTGGTATTTCAAATGAGTGGTCCTGTGTCCACCTGCTTCCAGCTGATTGTCATGACAATGACAAATATCTTTTAGCTTTGGTTCTGTTTTAGGGGTTCTGGTCCTTTTTTAAGATGCCTTTATTACCCCCTCACTATAATAATATATCATAATACCCAGTCTGCACTTGAAATATGGAGATTTCGCAATTCAAATAATGAGTTTATATCTGCATTGATACAGTATGACTTAATAGCCCTAGTAAGACTAATAACTTGTCAGTAACCACCAGACAATTTTTTTTATGTTGTTGATGTTACAGCTCATAAATCCATGATTGTCTGAATTATTACCATTTTTAAGAAATAAAAATAAATGGGAGAAAATGGTAAATGGTAAAATATGTATTATTTTGCAAAATTCTATAAAGGGTGACTTTCTGGGCCGGATTGGCCTACTGGGATAATGGGAGATATTCCAGTGGGCCACCCGCATGGGGTCTGGGCATAGTAGCAGGGCACATAAGTGAGCAGCTGGGAGGGAGCAAGGAGTGACATGCTTTTATATGGCTGTGTTTTCTCATTTTCTCATATTTCTGAAAACTATGTTACTTTCAAAAAATGCTAGGCTTACTAAAAAAAAAGTTATAATTAGTGTGGATACCTCACAGTTAAAATGCATATGCAAACGCAGTGTGAAGCATTAATCTATTGGAAGACTGAAGTAAAATGTTATAGTTACAAGATGTTCACTGTCCCTTTAACTACATGAGTAATGTATTCAAAACTTTGGGGCTGGTTATAATCTATCATTGATTTGCTCCTGAAATGGATTTTTGCCTTTTGCCCAAATTGCTCTTAGAGTTTCTTGAGTAATCACAATGCTAATTGTGCATTAAAGGGACACTGACCCCAATTTTTTTCTTTTGTGATTCAGATAGAGCATGCAATTTTAAGCAACTTTCTAATTAACTCCTATTATCAAAATTTTCTTCAAGCTCTTGGTATGTTTATTTGAAAAGCAAGAATGTAAGTTTAGATTCCGGCCCATTTTTGGTGAACAACCTGGGTTGTCCTTGCAGTTGGACAGCACCAATAAACAGTGCTGTCCATGGTCCTGAACCAAACATGTTCTGGCTCCTTAGCTTAGATGCCTTCTTTTTCAAATAAAGATAGCAAGAGAATGAAGAAAAATTGATAATAGAAGTAAATTAGAAAGTTGCTTAAAATTCCAGGCTCTATCTGAATCATGAAAGAAAAAATTTGGGTTTAGTGTCCCTTTAAGAGTCTGAAGCTGCAAATGCCTTTTCAACAAAAAAGCTCCTTTTTGTGTGTTGATTAACTGTTCTTGGAATAGAAACTGGGAGGTCACCCCCACAAGCCCTGTCATGCCTTTTAAGCTTAAAGTAAAGGGCTTTTGAATGAACCCCTGTTTTCACTGTGGAAGGGAAATGCTCATTTACATGTGTGAGGTTAATGTATTGCAAACTAAATCCATCCTCACCACTGCTTAAAGGGACATTATACACTCATTTTTTTCTTTGCATAACTGTTTTGTAAATGATCTATTTATATAGCCCAAAAGTTTTTTTTTAAATAAATGTATAGTTTTGCTTATTTTTAAATAACATTGCTTTGATTACATTGCTTTGATTTTCAGACTCCTAACCAAGCCCCAAAGTGAATTATGTGAATACGGTCAGCTACCTTCTCCAGCTTGCTCCTGTTTGTGTAAAGGGTCTTTTCATATGCAAAAGAAGGGGGAGGGGGGAGTGTCTTATTTGCCACTTGCAGTGGGCTTTCCAGCTACCTTTTCAACAGAGCCAAACTGACAGCTTCTAAGTAAGTTTTTAAACAGTTTTATACTCGATTTTTATATCAGTATCTGTGCATCTTATTCTTTATAGTAGTGTCTATTACATGCAGTTATATGAAAATGAGTGTATACTGTCCCTTTAAGCATCTGCATGCCCTTTGTATGTAGCATGATGGGCATACTGATCACGACAGCTCAGTCGCTATATTATCACTTTTAAGTATTTTAAATATATATATATATATATTTATTTTTATTGTTTTTCAATACATTTCCGGTTTGACGTGAGTTGAAAACAAGATGGAGACGAGAGGTTTCAAACTTCTTGTACTAGATATTAAAAGTACTGAAACCTGCTCCCTCTCAAATTTGCATCTTCATAGAAGATGCTCAAAAGAGATCAGACTTTTGTGACGTTTTTTTATAGGGTAGACAGCTTTATGCACACTAAGTCCAAACACAGTCACAACAGTGTGTTTTAAAGTGCTTGCTGTTACATTAATGAACTCACGTTAACAAAGGTGTGATCCCATTAACAAGTTCAATAATGTAGTCCAAAAATAAAGAGTATCTACACAGTCATCCAAATTTGTAAAGCCCTTATATTTAGAGGGGAAGACCACGTACACAAAATCCCAAATCCTAAAGGCGTTTTAGCATCGCAGCTGCCTTAGGTAAACAGACAACAGGTCATTCAGTGCACTTTATCACCAGGAAATAGAGGAAACCACTGCTTACCTTTGACTGTCTTCATCTAACGCATACTGCCACTTGAGTCGTTGTAGAGAGGACGGGTTATCACTAACCTAGTGTTCCACACAATGGTAATCTCCACTCCAGGATACCGACCGCTCACTGTTAGACACGCCCTGGCACTTTGAACACTGACCGGACTCAGCACACATCTCTTCACGCCACACGTGTAGGTAGGGAAGCTTCAGGTCTCCCCTCTGACATCACAAAAAATTGCCATGAAAGTAGGCGTGATACCTCAACCCCGCAAAAGTTGCAACAAAAAAGAAGATGTATCAGGTGAAAAATATAAAAAATATCAAACCTTTATTTCGAACATGCAGGATAAAAAGGCTAAAATGCCAATAAAATCAGAGCAAACAAGCACGAGGTCTAATAATGTAGTACTGACATGTTGACATCTTGATGTGGCTTTTCCTTACAGGATATCACATATTAAACATACACATATTTATATGTGTGCCCTACACGCTGTAAACAGCCTATGTAATTGTGATAAAAAGAGCCTTAATGAATCATATAACGGCTTGATAAGTAGGCCTCTTTGTCTGTGCCTATCCCTGATTACAAGTTGAAAGTCATATGTTGCACTTGAGCACAACACATAATAGCGCTAAAAGAATTAGTGTAACTTGAGACCTGAAATAAAGTGTTAAGGATAGAATTAAAGTTAAAAGTTTCACAAAACACATGGAAAACATATTACGGTAAAATAAAGTATTACACAAACACACATACACACACACATATATATATATATATATATATATATATACACACACACATATTTAATATAACATGTCTATTATTGAATAAAAAGGGTTTAAAAGGGATATGGTATACATCAAGGTAATTGACAAAAAGGGCTTAAAAGTGTATATATATATATATATATATATATATATATGTGTGTTTGTGTGTGTAGATATTTGTATTTGTGTATGTATATATTTTCATATATGTGTATTGTATTTAATAAAAGACTGCAGGAGGTCCGCATTCTCACTTTAAAGGGGCTAGCTAAAAGGGTGCAGGCATAAAACTTAAGTATAGACAATAAATACCACAGTCACTCAATAAAAACAAATAATAGCATGTTATTTATTCAAAGTTGAGATGTTTCGGGGCATGCACTCCTTCCCCAGATAAACTAGAAACAGTGTAAAAATCGACAATATAATGGTAGTGGAAGGCATAATTGTGCGTGTAACGTCTTAAGGGTTATGCTGCCTGACTGGAATGTGAAGCTGTTCAGTGTGTGAGTTTGCAACATTTGTTGCAATGTGTGGGGTGGGGACTCTTACCTGTTTAAAAGTGCATGGATGCTGGGAGATTTCCTCTTTCTTGTCTGCAACTGCTGGAGAAAGGTTTTTTCTGTGGCAGGATGGTGCGGCCTATGCGTCAGTCGGTTCCTCCTAAGCGGGTGAGGGAGTCTTCGCCAGTGTCACGGCGAGTATCTGTTAGGGGGAGAGGTGTTAGTGTGGGTTCTGGGGAAGTAGGCCCTAGCCCTTCTCAGGGGGTAGGCCTCAATCCTTCTCAGGAACAGGGAGGGCCTTTGGGTGTAACATCTTCCCCCCTCCTTTTCCCTTTGTCCCAGGGTGGGGGTTTAATGAATTCAGGGGTAGGTTCCAGGGATGTTGGGGCCTCTCAACTGGAGGAAGGGGCTCCGGATGGCTCGATCGGCCTCCCGGAGGTGTTTAGGGTCGGGCAGGGCGCTCAAGGTCACAAGCGGGCTGGCGGGCCTGATTTGGGGCCTGCGGGCGTGCCGGTGTCCCAAGGGGACGAGCATGCGGAGGCGAGCGGCAGGCCTTCGGGCCCACACCGTGTGGTGCCGCCTGTTCGTGTTGGGGGGAGCGGTGGGCCTTCGGGCCTGCTCCGCGGGTCTCAGCCTGGTGGTCTGGTGGCCCCCTCCCTCTTTAACTCCGAGCAGCATCACGGAAAGCGGTGGGCCTTCAGGCCTACACCGCGTGTCTTGGCCTGGTGGTCTAGTGGCCCCCTCCCCTCCCTCTGTGGGCACGGGCAGCGTGGCTTTAGGCCCTAATCGGGCCCCCTCTGTCATTGGTGGCTCGGGTGGTGCTGCGGCCTCCTTGGGGGTCGGGTACTTACCTAACTTACCTATTCCGGAGGCGGCGCGGGTTGCGGTGTCGGCCTTGATTCAGGCCCTATCGGCGGGATCAGTCCAGGGCGTCACGGTTGGCGTCGGGCAGTCCGGCGTTGGGCAGGTGGGTCCTGCGGCGGATGGTGGGTTCCCCTCATGAGCGGCGGTCAGCACGTCTTCCTCCATCGGTTCCTTCCGGTCGGTGTGGGGCAGCGGTGATGTCACTTCCGGTCGTCGCGATTGTGACGTCACTTCCGGGCGCCGAGGGGATGGGGTCATTTCCGGTTTCGGGCGCAGCGATGGCGGAGGTGAGCCAGAAGTCCGGGGATCCGGGGAAGGCGGCACCGGGCAGGCAGAGTCTGGGGGCATTGATCCGGGGGCTGGCACCTGGCAAGTTGGAGGACATATTGGGGCTCATTCTGGTCACTGGGGTTTTGGCATTGGGGCTCATTCTGGTCACGGGGGTCCGGGCACTGGGGCTCATTCTGGTTACAGGGGTCTGGGCACTGGGCCTGATTCTGGTTACGGGGTCTGGGCACTGGGGGGCTTGACAGTAGGGGTGGTAGGCCACCAATGTGGGGAGCTGGCGGGCAAGGTGTTTCTGGTCAAGGGATGGAGTTGGCAAGGAGGGAGAGTCGCAGTGTTAGTGGGCATGAGCCTCTGGAGAGAGGACAGCAGGATGTGATAGGTGAGATCTTTAGGTTGGCCTCACTGTTAGCCCAAGGGGCACAAGCATTACCCCCAGAAGCGGGGAATACCCAGCACCCAGCATCTGCAGGGGGTTCTGATAGTGGCCGAGCTGCTATGGCGGGTCATAGGGGGGCGGGTGGCCATGGGCCAGCGTTTGCAGGCAGTAATGACAGGGGTAGCGGAGGAAGGCAGGTTGGGACTGGGGTTCAGGGGTCTGCTCAGCAAGCTAGTACGGTGGTGGGGCAGGGTGGGGGTGGCGCCTGTTCTGCGATCCCCGATACTCCCGGCTTTGTTTTGTCTTCACAGGTAAGAGGAGATGCAGGGGTTGCAGGCAATCAGGATGCAGGGCAGGTGGTGGCCCTGAGGACCGGAGCAGGCCAGGAGGCACTTCCCCCTACAGCGCCAGGAGCAGGTGAGACCACGTTGGGTTTGGGTCTGGGGGAGGGGGGGTCGTCTAGTGATATTGGCTCTGAGAGTGACGACTCCTTGGGGCCAGTGTCCAAACCTCAAAAACGTGTGTTAAAATACCTGCGTAGGTTAGTAGCGGGGCAGCAAAGGCAGGAATTGAGGCTGGCTCCGGGTGGGGGAGCGCAGGCGGGGGTTCCTAGTCAGGGGTATTGAGCAGTCAGCAGCTAGGGTCAGGGGCTGTTGGCTTGGCGGTGGCAGACAGGAAAGTGGCATTGCAGGGGGATGCGTACCCCTGCAATGTGCACTCGCTACATTCGCACCTTAAGGCGAAGGTGATTAAAAAAATCAGAGATGGGAAATACGTTCACATTTTTGATTTGTCGCTCGAGGCCCATAAGGCCAAGGAGCGCAGTGAGGACGGCTCGGGCCCAAAGAAGGTGAAGAGGCCCGAGACGATGGACGAATGGCGCACGTGCTTTAGGGTGATGGCGTCCTGCTTGGTGGAGGCGAGGCCCGAGTTGGGCGTGGATGTTTGGAAGTACATGGAGACTATTGAGTTTGTCCATAAAACCTATAAGGAGGGTGTGTGGAGATCATATGATGCGGATTATAGGAGAAAGATGGTAGGGAACCCGCTGCTGACCTTGGGCACTACGGACGTGCACTTATGGCAGCACATGGATGCGGAATGCTCCCTCCCCCCCTCGGGTGCGAGGGCAGGGGGGAGCAGGCCGCTAGGCGGGGTTAAAAGGAAAGGCCGGGAATGTTGGAAGTACAACGAAAGAAAGTGCGACCGGGGATCGAACTGCTCCTTTTGCCACTCCTGTTTATACTGCGGGGCGGGCCACCCGGGGACAGAGTGTGGGAGGCGGAAGGAGAGCGGAGGCCGGGGGGCTGGAAAGGGAGTTGCTGGCTCAAAGGGCCCCAACGCCGTTGAGGCTGGACGCCCTTGAGCCATGGCTCAGGGCCTACCCGAACAGGCAGGCGGGGGAGCTTCTCCTGTCTGGGCTTCGCAAGGGTTTCCTCATCCCGTTGAGTGGGGCGCGACAGAAGCTGAACCTCAAGTCGGCGTATGAATACCCCGGCATAGTGAGGGAAAAGTTGGGGAAAGAATTGCGGTTGGGGCGTATGGTAGGTCCCTTCACAGAGCCCCCGATTGAGGGCTTGGTGATTTCCCCGCTTGGGGTCATCCCAAAAAAGGAAGCGGGGAAATTCCGGCTGATTCAGCACTTATCATATCCGAAGGGTAGTTCGGTTAATGATGCTATCAACCTGGAAGTTAGCTCCGTTTTCTACCAGTCGTTTGACCAAGCCATGGGCTTGGTGCAGCAGGCTGGAGTAGGAGCCCTCTTGGAAAAGCTCGACATCGAGTCAGCTTTCCGCTTGCTGCCAATTCACCCGGTATGGGGTGCTGGTTTGAGGGTTCCTATTTTGTAGACCGCTGTCTCCCGATGGGTTGCTTGGTTTCCTGTGCGTTCTTTGAGACATTCAGTACATTTTTGCATTGGACTGTTTTTTCAGAGGCGCGGGGTGGGCTTATAGCCCACTATTTGGATGATTTTCTGCTGATCGGCAGAGCTGGATCAGCAGAATGTGCGCGGCTTATGTTGGTAATGCGGGCGCTGTTCGCCCATTTCGGGGTCCCATTGGCGGAAGACAAGACCCAGGGGCCATGTACTCGCCTGACATTTCTTGGTATCGAGATTGATACCCTGGAGTGGCAGTGCAGGTTGCCAGAGGATAAGGTAGTGCGTATGCTTGCTGCGGTTTTTTCGGCTGCGGTGGCTGACAGGCTTTCAGTGATGGAGTTACAGTCGTGGATGGGTTTGTTGAATTTCGCTTGCAAGGTTATCCCGATGGGTCGGGTGTTCAACAGAAGGTTGGAGGGCCCATTGAAAGGAGCCAATGTGGGTGGTAAGCAGTGTAGGATATCTCCAGACATGAGGGAGGACCTCAGAGTCTGAGAGTTGTTCTTGGAAGATTTCAATGGGGTCTTGCTATGGAGACACGAGAGGACTTCCAGTCTAGCTCTGCACCTGTTCACAGATGCTGCAGGTGCGGTGGGTTACGGGGCATTCTTCAGCGGTGCTTGGAGCGCGGAGGAGTGGCCCAGGGCATGGATAGAGAAGGGATGGACCAGGAACCTGACGCTCCTGGAGTTGTTCCCGATCGTAGTGGCAATTGAATTGTGGGGACAGCGGTTGGCTAATAGGAATGTGATATTTTGGTGCAATAATATGAGCGTTGTGTATGCTATCAACAACCTTTCGGCCTCTTCCCCTATTGTCCTGCGTTATCTCAGATGGTTAGTGCTGAGGTGCTTGCGGCACAACATTGATTTTGCGGCACGGCATGTGCCTGGGGTCAATAATGTACTGGCGGATGCACTGTCGCGGGGCCAATGGGAGACATTTAGAAAATTGGTACTCCTTGTCCTTCCTTTCTTTGGCAGGTGGCGGAAGGGGGGACGTGCTGACTTCAATGGTACAGGCGTCGCTGGCGCTTGCTACCTGGAAAGCCTACGTCAAGTACTAGGCTGAGTGGGACATCTTCCTCAAGGGTAAAAGGTGTCCCGGTAGAATCCGGGTCACCAGCTTTGTTGCTTGAATGGATGGTGGGCTTGAAGGAGGGCGGCTGCAAAAAAGGGTCGATGCAAGGGAGGCTAGCAGCCTTGTCCTTCTTTAATAAGTGGAAGGGTCTCCCGGATGGGACAGGTACCTTCCTGGTTAGGCAGGTAATGAAAGGTTGGGGTAGGATTGAGGCCAAGCCGGCGGATAGGAGCAAGCCTATCACAGTGCAGAGACTGGGGGTGTTACTGGCAGTGCTTTTGAAGGTGTGCGTGGACGAGTATGAGGTCAGCCTGTTTAGGGCGGCGTTCGCAGTTGCTTTCTTTGGGGCTTTGAGGATAGGAGAGCTAGTGAGCTCATCCAGGTCGGCAGAGGGCAGCGGTATACAGGCGCGGCACGTCAGGTTTGACATGCAGGCGCTATTGCTGTTTATCCCGCGATCAAAGACTGATCAGGAGCGGAAAGGTGTGTGGTTGACTATACCGCAGCCGGAGAATTTTGAATTTTCCCCCGTGCGGCTTTCCTCAGGAATTTTCCGCTAGGAGGCCAGGGAACTCAGAGCAATTCTTTGTTCATACGGATGGGTCTAACTTGTCCCGTTTTCAGTTTAGAAGGGTGTTGGAAGAAGCGGCTAAGCGGATCGGGCTCGACCCTGGTGTTATCGCCCCACACTCATTCAGCATAGGAGCGGCCGCTGGGGCGTCGGAGCGGGAGATCAAGAGGTTGGGAAGGTGGAGCTCAAAGAGATATAAGTTATACATTAGACCCCTTCAGGGCACAGTTCAGGGGGTGTAGGGCTGACCTCAGCCGGGGCTGGCAGTAATGCAGGTTTTTTCGTCTTTATTTATTTTATGTTTAAGAATCCCTCCCTGTAGAGTGTGGATAGTTGGGCATTCGTATGTCTATTGGGCAGCCATTCACGCTATGAAGCACCCGGGAGGCCAGCAGCTGGGATTTCGACCAGATGCGGTTTCGATTAGATGGCTGGGGAGGAGGGGAATGTTGTGAAGAGATTTGCCGGCTTGTCTGGAGGAGGCTACCCGCCATTGGGGGCAGCCTTCCCTGGTAGTGATGCATCTGGGAGGAAATGATGTGGGAAGTTTGCCTGTGCTGGAGTTGGTGGCTGTTATTCAGTCGGACGTGAGATGGTTGAAAGCGCGTTTCCCAGGAGTGCGGGTGGCTTGGTAGAATGTGATTGCTCGCTTGCAGTGGCGACATGTGAGAGTTCCTCGTTCAGCTTACCGTATCCAGAAAAAGCTTAACAGAGATGTGGGGAGGTTGATCGTGGAGGAAGGTGGTTGCCGCCACCTCTTCGATAAGCCTTTAGCTTTATAAGTTAAATAAGTTTAGAGTTTGCCTGGTTATACCTCCAATATACGTGTCTGTGTCTTTATTGGGTAAGGTGGGAATGAAGTCATGGCGATTTGACCCTTATGGTAGTGGAAGGCATAATTGTGCATGTAACGTCTTAAGGGTTATGCTGGAATGTGAAGCTGTTCAGTGTGTGAGTTTGCAACATTTATTGCAATGTGTGGGGTGGGGACTCTTACCTCTTTAAAAGTGCATGGATGCTGGGAGATTTCCTCTTTCTTGTCTGCAACTGCTGGAGAAAGGTTTTTTCCCCGCCCATCCCTCCCTTGTTGTTAACATGTTTAATCTTTGTTTCAGGGTAAAGGGGGCGGCACTGAGGGAAGGCTACCATTAGGGTGGTTGGAGGACTTTGGCAGGGGCATGCCTAATCAGGCTAGCTGATCTTAAGTCCAAAGTGGTAATTTTTTGGCTTCACATCATGGACGTTTGTTGTGCGTCTTGCGTCTAAATGATGACCGTTACAGGTATGGAGCAACTTGTTAGGGTGTAGGTAGGAATCACCGGCTGGTGTGGCGGGGTCCCGGCCGAATAATTTTTATGGTTTCCGCGAGGGTGTGGTCGAGCTAATGGGAGGGGCATGATGTGGCAAGTCGCAGATTGTAACGCCTCTCCCCGCGGGCCTGCTGACCTAGAAACCCCTTGTGGATGATGCCAGCCTCTGAAGGGCAATGCTCGGCAGGAGCATTGTGACAACCGATCCGGGCTGGTGACCTCACTACGCTTGCTGTTGATACTAGGTTCTGGTTAGCTTTAGGATATTGCTTAGCCTCAGATGCCGCCACCTCTTCGATAAGCCTTATGCTTTATAAGTTAAATAAGTTTAGAGTTTGCCTGGTTTTGTTTAATAAACGCAACCTTGCTTCATGGTCTTATACCTCCAATATACGTGTCTGTGTCTTTATTGGGTAAGGTGGGAATGAAGTCATGGCGATTTGACCCTTAAGGCTCAGTTCTCCTTCCCCAAGCAAAATTGTGCCAAAAGCACACCAAGCGTTACTATGGTGATCAATGTTTGTATGTCGGTACATATGTATTTATATGTGTATTTATAGTCAAATATATATAGATATAAACACATAAATACATATGTATACTCCAGTGCACTGGACACCCTTGCAGTCAAGTAACTGAAAATATGTACAATCATATTAATGCAATATTCATATTTAATAAAGTGTTTAACTATGTATTAACTGTAAATATTTCACATTCCAATGTTCTTCACATAGTGGAATAATTTCTAAGTAAATCAGATATATGTATAGAAATATGTATTTAAGAATAAATAGAAACTATTCTTCTATGTGAAGAACATTGGAATGTGAAATATTAATATTTCATGTCAGATAAGCGCACTTGAGAAAACGCAATAAGATTTGCGCTCGAGTAAGGGTGTTAGGTTTTTTTCCCACTTTTCAAGCTCCGTTGAAATCTATAAGGAATAGGTTAACAAGTTTGGGAAAATCAAATTTCGGCTTTTTGCATGTGTTGGGTTAGCGCTCATGTGAAAACATTTTACTTTAAAATTGTAATGCACGCGCTACCCGCTGCTCGCAAAAAGCTTCCTTCTAGTGGAGTTAATGTGAGTGTGATAGTGTTAATTTGTGCTCCACTCATAATATAGCCCTAAATTTAGTATAAAACCATAGACCATATCATATTGTGCTAACATAAATTGCAACTGTGCTACCCAAAGATGTCTAATATGCACCTATGCAAAATAGCATGATTAGGATAGTTATGCTACCAGCTATCCATAACATCGAATTTACGATAATACATTCACATTCAATATCATAGAGGGCTTACCTCATATGTATCTTATTGTATATGTACATGGCTACTTTGATCAGACCCATGACTTGTTAAATAAGGAACAAGCAAAAGATGGTGGCAGCACAGCTGGTGTTAGAGACGGATACGTTTTTGTTATTTAGCCTTGATGTAGAAAGTTTATATACTTCTATTACCCACGAAAGTGGGTTGGGAGCAGTTAGATCAGTATTGTTTACTAATAAGGAATATACGAAGGCTCATATAGACTTTTTATTACAATTGCTTGCCCTCATTCTATATTGTAATTTCTTTTTGTTTGAAGATGATTACTATATGCAAATTCAAGGTACAGCCATGGGTTCCAATGTCGCCCCAAATATTGCCGCTCCACGTCGGAAGGATAAAGATAGAAGATGCTGTCTGGATGAAGACTTCTGCCCGCCTGGAGGACGACTTCTTGCCATTTGGATGAAGACGTCTCCCGGCTTCGTTGAGAAATTCTTGCCGCTTGGATGAAGACTGTAAGTGGATCTTTGGGGGTTAGTGTAAGGTTTTTTTAAGGGTTTATTGGGTGGGTTTTATTTTTAGATTAGGGATTTTGGAAATGTAAAAGAGCTAAATGCCCTTTTAATTGCAATGCCCATCCAAATGCACTTTTCAGGGCAATGGGGAGCTTAGGTTTTTTTAGGTAGTTTTTTGGGGGGGTTGGTTGTGTGGGTGGTCGGTTTTACTGTTGGGGGGTTGTATTTTTTTATTACAAGTAAAAGAGCTGATTTCTTTGGGGCAATGCCCCGCAATAGGCCCTTTTTTATTTTGGGGGAGCTTTTTTATTTTGATAGGGCTATTAGATTAGGTGTAATTAGTTTAAATATTTGATTTTTTTTTAATTTTATTTAATTTAGTGTTTATTATTTTCTGTAATTTAGATACATGTATTTTGTTAATTTAATTCATTTAATTTTAGTGTAATGTTAGGTTTTAGTGTAAGTGTAATACACTTGTCACACTTTTGTATTTTAGATTTAAATGGTTTTGTTGCTCTTGTGTGTAATGACTCAGAAACATAGTTATGTTCACTGAGTACAGAAACAGTGAGCTGATTGTTAAATAGTAGCAGCGGTAAATAACACTGGGTTTGAATCCTCAAAGTAATATGACTCACAGATGATTACTATGAGCAGTGCGTAGATAGTTTCTACTTGATTCAGAAATTAGTAATTATTTGTGGAACGTTAGTGTTAGTGGGGAGCAGCTGGTTATATAGTTGGTTGATGTTCAGAGAACGATCTTAGTTCTTTTCACTCATCTTCACACACTCACACAATCATAAAATATATACAGGTTCCTCACACAGCTCTACTCAGACGTCCATTCACAGAGTATATACAAACAATTGGTGGTTCAGTCTCTGGGTAGTTCAGCTACAATTTAGCAGAGTTTAGCAATATAACAAGTAATGAGCAAAGTTCACTTTCTCTTGAGGGACGAGTTGAAGTGCTTCTTACCTGTGGCAGTGTTGAGAGGAAAACTGAAGACAGGTGTGAGTGTGACTTACTTCCGGTTTTGGATGTGCGTTCCGTTTACCAGCTGATCCACAGAATAGTATACACAAAGCTGTACAGAGCAACTGATTAATTAATTGAGTAAAGATGAATCTTCACACAAAGGTAATAAGACCCACAGAGGCAGTTTATGAGTCCTAAAAAGTAGACTGAGAATATCAGTAAGAAATTCTTTAAGTGACCTGCAAAATGAAGTTAGGCGTAACCAAATATCGCCACAGAGCAGTCTGTAGGAATCACATCAATTAACAGGCAATTTGGATATGGATTAGACAGGTTAAATAGGGGTTGGAAGTTGGTAGGAGGGATCACTTCTTAAAGGTATATTACATCTCCCCCCTGTTAAGGGATCACCCCCGGAGATCCAGGATGAGGTTTATTAGGGTAACGACGATGGAAATGTCTAAGGAGATTGGGAGCATTAATCTCAGTCTGCAGCTGCCAGGAATTCTCTTCTGGGCCATAACCCTTCCATTGAATTAGATATTCTAACTTGCGTCTCCTGATACGTGAATCCAATATTCTTTCTACTTCAAACTCCTCTTGGCTATTCAGGGGTATAGGAGGAGGTGATGTCAGATTTAGTCTGTCAGGGTCTGAAGTATAAGGTTTTAATAGGGAGACATGGAAAGTGTTGTGTATTTTATGATGAGTCGGTAGTTTCAGTCTTACTGCATTAGGATTAATGATTTTATCAATAGGAAAAGGTCCGATATACTGGTTAGCTAACTTTTTACTTGGTATCTGTAACCTTAGGTATTTAGTTGAAAGAAGTACTTGGTCACCTAACTTATAGTCTGGTGTTGGTCTATGTCTCTGGTCGTAGTAGTGTTTTTGTCTGTCTTTTGCTTGAACGAGATGAGTCTTAAGATGGTCTATTCGGTCCTGTAAGGTTCTGAGGTAAGTTGTAGCACTTGGGGAATTGACTAAAGTTTTTGATAGGGTGATCGATGTTGGGTGATAACCATATGTGGCAAAAAATGGAGTCATCTTTGTTGAGGTAGATATGGAATTGTTGTAAGAGAATTCTGCCATGGGGAGGTATGCAAACCCAATCATCTTGTAAGTGTGTTATGTAACACCTGAGGTATTGATTCAAACATTCGGTTAACCCATTAGTCTGTGGGTGAAAAGATGTTGAAAGTGTCTATTTTTAGTAAATTACAGAGAGATCTCCAGAAAGCAGAGGTGAATTGGGTTCCCCGGTCAGTAATAATGGTAGTAGGTAAACCATGTAACCGTACAATGGACCGAATGAAGGCTTTTGCTGTTACCATAGCACTAGGGAGAGCTTTAAGTGGAGTGAAATGTGCAAGTTTAGTTAACTGGTCTACTACAACAAATATAGTGTTATAATGTTGTGACTCTGGTAATTCAACAATGAAGTCCATGGATATGGTACTCCAAGGTTTATCAGGAATTGGAAGGGACGTCAAGTAACCTATAGGTTTTTTGTGCTCAATCTTATTCCTGGCACATACGTCACAGCCTAATATGTAATCAGTTATAGTTTGTTCCATCTGGGGCCACCAGAAATATTGTCTGGTTAAGTCAATTGTTTTTTGGATTCCAGTATGACCTGATAATAAACTGTCATGGGTGTAGGTTAGTATGAGTTTTCGTAAAGTTTTGGGGATGAACAATCTTCCTTTATGGTAGATCAACCCAGATGCAGAATCCTTTATGCAATCTTGTGGTATGTGAATCTCATCTTTAGGGGCTGAAAGGATCTCCGTCTCCAGACTAGTGAGTGTTCCCAAAAAAAATTCTTCAGGTATTATTGATGTTGAGATGTTGGAAGTCAGGTTGTGTTCAAATTGTCTTGATAAAGCATCCGCTTTTGCATTAGTGCTTCCTGGTCTGTATGTTATCTGGAAGTTGAACCGATCCATAAAAAGAGCCCATCGTACTTGACGGGATGAGAGGGTCTTGTTGGGCTTCAGATATTCAAGATTTTTATGGTCGGTATAAATAAGGAAGGGTTCTTTAGTTCCCTCTAAGAGGTGTCTCCAATGTTCTAATGATCGTTTTATTGCTAGCAACTCTTTATCGCCAACAGAATAGTTACTGTCTGCTGGTAAGAAGGTCTTTGAGTAGAATGCAATGGGATGTATTTGTTTGGTTTTTCTGTGCTGTTGTGATAACACTGCACCAACTCCTGAATTAGAAGCATCTACTTCTAATATAAATGTTTGATTATAGTCTGGAAGGGTTAATACTGGTGCTGTAGTAAAAAGTCTTTTCAGTCTCGTAAAAGCTTCTTGGGTGCCTTCTGTCCAAACGAATTTACGTTTGATACTGGTTAGTTGAGTGAGAGGTTTCACTACTGAGGAAAAATCTTTGATAAATTTCCTGTAAAAGTTTGAAAACCCCAAAAACCTCTGGAGTGTGCATATGGTTGTGGGTTTGGGCCAATCAATTATAGCCTGAATCTTTTGTGGATCCATCTCAATCTTGTTGGGTTTCAGAATGTACCCTAAGAATTTTATTTTGGACGCATGAAAAATGCATTTTTCTAATTTAGCATATAATTTGTTTTGCCTAAGTCTTGTTAGGACCCAGCGCACATGTTTTTCATGGTCTAACAAATTCTTTGAATAAATTAGAATATCATCTAAGTAGATGATTACACAAACATCCGTGAGATCATGGAAAATCTCATTTATGAAATGCTGGAACATTGCCAGAGCATTACAAAATCCAAAAGGCATGACGTTGTACTAAAATAATCCATATCTGGTCCGGAAGGCAGTCTTCCACTCATCGCCTATCTTGATGCGGATTAAATTATAAGCCCCTTTTAGATCCAGCTTTGTAAATACTGTGGCACCAGTTAGTCTTTCTAACAACTCAGGGATTAAAGGAAGGGGGTATCGTTTTTTTATAGTGATCTTGTTCAAAGCTCTATTATCAATAATTTGACGCAATGTTCCATCTTTGTTTTTTACAAAAAAATATCCCAGCAGCTGCTGGAGAGGTTGAATGTGATATGAATCCATTTCTCAAATTTTCATCCAAATAGGAACGTAAATCTTGAAGTTCTTTATGATTCATTGGGTAAATCTTTCCATGTGGTATTTGTGTTCCTGGGATGATGTCTATGGGGCAATCATATCCCCTATGGGGTGGTAAGTTTTCTGCTTCTTTCAGATCAAAAACATCTACCAGATCCTGATAAACATCTGGAACACCTTGCTCTATAGTAGCTATGGAACAGTGTGGGTAACAAGTTTTAACACAGTAGGTGGATTTGAGGTTTACAATTTTTGTGTCCAATTTATATCAGGGTTATAATTCACTAACCATGAATAACCTAAAATGACTGAATGTTGAGCTATGGGTATTATATCAAATGTTAAATATTCAGTGTGTTCCCCAGAAGTGGTTATTAAAAGAGGTATGGTGTGATGAGTGATTGGTCCTTTCTGAATGAATGTACCATCAATTAACTTGACAAAAACTGGGTTTGCTTTGCACACAGTGGGAATTTTATTTTTTACAACATAATCAGTGTCAATATATATACCCGTCGCCCCAGAATCTATTAGTCCTTCAGTCTGTAGGTTGTATTGATCCCACTGCAAAGAAAGGGGTATAGTTAGCTGGTGAGTCTTAGGGGTGTTATGTAACTGTTTAATTGAAACTATCTTACCCTTTTTCTGTTTAGCTAGCAAAGGACATTCACTCACAGAATGATCCTTATGTGCACAATATAAACAAAGATTCGACAATCTTCTTCTTATCTTTTCTTCAGGGGTGAGTGGACCCCTAATAGTTCCTATTTCCATACGTACATGATTAGATGAAGCTTTTTCTTGAGGTGAATGTGCAGGGTAAGTGTGTTTTGGGACAGTTTCATACGCCATTCTCTCTGCCTTTCGCTCCCTCAATTGTCTATCCAGAGTAATACATAAGTTCGGGAGAGCAGATAAGGACTCTGGCATATCTAGTCGTGATAGTTCATCTTTCAGGCTCTCAGATAATCCTAGCCTGAACTGATTTCTGAGGCTAAACTCATTCCATTGGGAGTCGGAGGCCCACATCTGAAAGTCAGTGATGTACTCCTCAACGGTTCTCTTTTCTTGTTTGAGGGTGCTTAATTTAGACTCTGCATTAATCTGAATGTTAGTGTCCTCATATAAAGTTGACATGGCAGAGAAAAATTCCTACAATGAATCCAATATGGGATCATTTGTTTCAAACAACCTATTGGCCCATGTCCTGGGTTCCCCAAGTAGGTACGATATTTTTGTGCATACTTTTATTCTCTCACAATGGTAAGTCCTAGGTTTTAGAGAAAAAGCAAATTGCACGCATTTTAAAAATCTCTGAAAGCTGCTCGTTTACCTGAAAAGGGAGTGGGAGGCTGAATCTGAGGTTCAGGTATTGCCTGCTCCTTAGGGGTTAAACATTCTTTGATAAGAGCTTTTAAAGCTGTATTCTCTGCTTGAACTTCAGTTAAGCCATGTGCAAAGTAATCCAATTTTTGATGTATGTTAGAGATCTCATTCTGAATCTCTTGTGGATCCATGACTTAAACAGTTAACAAGCAGAGTTTTTGGCCTGTTAATACTGTAATACACTTGTCACACTTTTGTATTTTAGATTTAAATGGTTTTGTTGCTCTTGTGTGTAATGACTCAGAAACGTAGTTATGTTCACTGAGTACAGAAACAGTGAACTGATTGTTAAATAGTAGCAGCGGTAAATAACACTGGGTTTGAATCCTCAAAGTATTATGACTCACAGAGGATTACTATGAGCAGTGCATAGATAGTTTCTACTTGATTCAGAAATTAGTAATTATTTGTGGAACGTTAGTGTTAGTGGGGAGCAGCTGGTTATATAGTTGGTTGATGTTCAGAGAACGATCTTAGTTCTTTTCACTCATCTTCACACACTCAAACAATCTTAAAATATATACAGGTTCCTCACACAGCTCTACTCAGACGTCCATTCACAGAGTATATACAAACAATTGGTGGTTCAGTCTCTGGGTAGTTCAGCTACAATTTAGCAGAGTTTAGCAATATAACAAGTAATGAGCAAAGTTCACAGAATTATTAGAGTAATGCCACAAATACCTTGATCCGTTATGATAATTCTCTTGAGAGACGAGTTGAAGTGCTTCTTATGTGTGGCAGCATTGAGAGGAAAACTGAAGCCGGGTGTGAGTGTGACTTACTTCCGGTTTCGGATGTGCATTCCGTTTACCAGCTGATCCACAGAATACATAAAGCTGTACAGAGCAACTGATTAATTAATTGAGTAAAGATGAATCTTCACACAAAGGTAATAAGACCCACAGTGGCAGTTTTTGAGTCCTAAAAAGTAGACTGAGAATATCAGTAAGAAATTCTTTAAGTGACCTGCAAAATGAAGTTAGGCTTAACCAAATATCGCCACAGAGTAGTCTGTAGGAATCACATCAATTAACAGGCAGTTTGGTTATGGATTAGACAGGTTAAATAGGGGTTGGAAGTTGGTAGGAGGGATCACTTCTTAAAGGTATATTACAGTAAGACAGGTTAGGTTTTATTTTACAGGTAAATTTGTATTTATTTTAACTAGGTAGTTAGTAAATAGTTAATAACTATTTACTAACTATTCTACTTAGTTAAAATAAATACAAACTTACCTGTAAAATAAAAATAAAACCTAAGATAGCTACAATGTAACTATTAGTTATATTGTAGCTAGCTTAGGGTTTATTTTACAGGTAAGTATTTAGTCTTAAATAGAAATTATTTAGTTATTAATAGTAGGTTTTATTTAGATTTGTTTTAATTATATTTAAGTTAGGGGTGTTAGGATTAGGGTTAGATTTAGGGTTAGGTTTAGGTTTAGGGGTTAATATATTTATTTAGTGTTAGTGATGTGGGAGGCCAGAGGTTTAGGGGTTAATAACTTTAGTATAGTGGCGGCGACATTGGGGGCAGCAGATTAGGGGTTAATAATATTTAGTGTTTGCGATGCGGGAGTATGGCGGTTTAGGGGTTAAAGGGACAGTTCACCCAAAAACTTTCTCCCCTTTAAATTATTCCCAATGATCCTTTTTACCTGCTAGAGTGTATTAAATTGGTTGCAAGTAGCTCCTTTACTCATATTTCAGCATTTGAAATAGCTGATTTAGCTTGTGATTTCCCAACCTATACTGAAAGTTTTGATACTGGCGTATATGCTATTGACAAGCCTAAGTAAACACAGCCAGCAGAAGAGATTACACCCTCAGTGGGGGCATGATAGTTAAGTAATAAAATGATAATTTTCCATTGTTCTCTCTATGTATTGAACTTTGGTGTTCCAGACAAATATAAGATAAGGAAGCAAGTCTGTGTACATGAAAGTGATAACATAATGAGATCTGATATTACCTGAAGCTCAACCCATTGTAATAGGCTGTGGTTTCAAAGCACAAAACCAGCTACTTCAGATACACAAATAAACCCGAAAATGCAATTTCTCAAATATTTTATACTCTGCAGTTGATATAACAAGTCATTTAAAATAAATTTATGGAAAAACAATTTTACAGTGTACTGTCCCTTTAATATGTTTATTATAGTGGCGGCAATGTCCGGAGCGGAAGATTAGGGGTTAATAATTTTATTCTAGTGTTTGCAATGCGGGAGGGCCTCAATTTAGGGGTTAATGGGTAGTTTACGGTGTTAGTGTACTTTGTAACACTTTAGTTATGAGTTTAATGGTACAGCTTTGTAACATAAAACCCATAACTACTGACTTTCACTTTACGGTATGGATCTTGTAGTTATGGGCTGTACTGCTCACTTTTTGGCCGGACAGGCAAACTTGTAATACCGGCGCTGTGGAAGTACCATCAAAAAAGGAAAAGTGCGGTAGTTATGTTGCGTGATGGCCAAAAAAGTGTGCGGTACAGCTGTACCTACAAGACTCGTAATAGCAATGGTAGTGAAAAAGCAGCATTATCAGGCTTTTTCACTCATAACGCAAAACTCGTAATCTAGCCGTATATTAGGTCCGAATAATGGTTGTAAGAAAGATGAGCATTGCCTTATATTTGTTTCTGAATTTAATGCCCAATCAGATACAACGAATCATGAGAAAACATTGGAAAGTCCTTGCTGATTGCAATACGAATATTAAAGAATTTAAAAGTTATCCAATGCCTGCTTATAAGCAGGGTCTCAACCTTCATCAACAATTGATAAGAGCTGATGTTGGCTCTAGAAATAAATATTCATGTAAGAAGGAAGGTTGTTACCCATGCTTAAAGTGTTCATGTTGCAATAATATGATAAAGGGATCTCTTTTCTACCACCCCACTACTGGGAAGAAATTTTACATTAAGGGATATCACACTTGTTATACCCAGTATGTAATATATATAATCAAATGTCCTTGTGGGTGGAGCTATGTAGGTGAGACTGCTAGGGCCATTAGAGATAGAATTATTGAACATAAAAGTAACATCAGAACAGGGAATGTTAAAGCGCCTGTGTCTCATCATTTTCTTAAAATGGGCCATTCTATTAACCAATTTATTTTTCAGATAATAAAACACATAGCCATGCCACGTAGTGGGGGGTGATAGGGAGCGTATCCTTAAACAAAAGGAAGCATTCTGGATTTTTAAATTGGGGACTATGGACCTGGTGGGCCTTAATAGAGAATGGGATTTGTCAGTTTTTTTATAATTTTGAAAGGTGTAATGTGCATCAGTTTTATACTGTAGATACTTATTATGTCTTTT